>NC_057811.1:340872354-341124342 GCF_018294505.1 Triticum aestivum | reverse complement strand
CGCTGCCCCGATTCCCGTCGTTGCCGGTTTTCTGTTAAAAAAAACCTCTTCGTTTAAAAAAAAACCCCTAGATCGGTTTTTTTTTCGGTTTTATTATTTTACGAGCGTTCACCGAACCGTTCATTTTACCGAACGCGTTCGTCGGTTTTTCTCTGTTAATGAACGTCCGTTCTTTAACCGTTCGTCCGTTTTTTCGTCAGCTTTTTCTGCGATTTTCTCAAATTCGATTTCTAATCGAATTTTCGAATCTGTTTAACTTCTTGCTCGTTTATCGGAATCAGGTGATTCAAGCGCCTAGAGTTTTGTCTCAAAATTCTCTTTCCGATTAATCTACTCAAACAAGTTTTTGCTACAGTAAAATTTGACCTAGATCCGGATTAGCAAACGGAGTTTCTTTCTTTCGCCGTTTGACTTTCGTTGCTTCTTTCGAGTTGATTCTTTTGCAAACCGGAGTTCTTAAGTTGAACTTTCTGGTTGGATCTTTCATTTGAGTTCTACCTATGCATTAGATGAGTACTAATTGTATGCTTGTTTGTTTGCGATAGAGTACCCGGAGTGTGCCGCTTGTTACTTCGTATTGCTAGGTTTTGCGGATCATCAGCAAGGCAAGTAACACTTTGATCATACCCTGTTCATACCCAGTTTTTATTGCATTAGATCTGTTTTCCTCACACATTGCATGATTAGGATCTAATTAAACTGTGGGTATTGGGAAGTAGTTGAGGTAGTACCTATTACCTGTTTTCTATTCAAACCCTTGGGAGTTACTTCTACGTTGCTGTTATTATTGCCATGCTATGCTCGTAGACGTGGATTGGGTTTGAGAGATATTCATGACAGATGTGAGATGTTTATTAATGGTTCAACTTAAGGTGGCAACTAAAACTCACATCTGGGTGGATTGAGGCACCTGGAGAACCCAGTGTTGTCTGTTTGTATAAGGACCGCCACCCAGGCTCAAAGGGATCATAAGATTATTCATGCTAGAAACTTCCGTGTGCAGCCACAAGCTATTATGGGCTCTAGCATAGCTGAGTAGGTTACAGGATCTCTTGAAGAGGTGGACTAGCAGATGTAGGGGAAAGTAGGTGTACCAGTCCACCCAGAGTAAAGAGTGATTGTTTCTGAAAGACTGTGTCTCGGTCATCCGTTTCTCAAACATCATGTAGTGCGAGAATCAAGCGGAGGCGATCGAGTCTTGTGGGGAAAAGTGCACAAACCTCTACAGAGTGTACAAACTGATCAAGATTAGCCGTGTCCCCGGTTATGGACAACTTGAGTATCTAGTAACTGGATCATCATTTGAATCTCATCACTGTGATACTTATAATTAATTTTGTTGGGTTAATGATGACACTTAATTGGGATTGAGTTGGAGGTACCCTCTCAATGTTTCAACCACCATGATAGTTAAATAAAATTTATTCCTTTTGTAGTAGGATAAAATTGGGTTTTTGGCAAAACTGTAACCATAGAGCTTTCCACCAGCCATATATGCATATAGTATAGCATTAGTATTGTTCATTGCTCTCTATGTGATACTTTGCCAGCATATTCTATGTGCTGACCCGTTTTTGGGCTGCAACGTTTCATGTTGCACACTTTTCAGGCGACGAATAAGGTGCCTTAGGTCGTGGTCTTATACTCAGTGATGCTGCTGGAGTTGATGGACTCACTTATCTTCCAAGTCTTCCGTTGTTATCGTTATTAGATGGCCTTAAGCCATGATTATCATACTTAATCTCTTCGGAGATATTCGATGTAATAAGTGTGTGATTGCTACTCTGTTATAAATCCTCCATTTGTACTGTGCGTGTCAGCATTACTGATCCAGGGATGACACTGGTGCACAGCAGCACAGGCCATTTGAGGTCTGGTCGCTACAAAACGGTATTGCATTGTGTTGAAACAAGGCCTAGGGTTCATACTTTCACTAGTGCAAGTTCTCTCAACAATAATAACATAATTGGATCACATAACTATCCCTCAACATGCAACAAAGAGTCACTCCAAAGTCACTAATAGCGGAGAACAAACGAAGAGATTATGGTAGGGTATGAAACCACCTCAAAGTTATTCTTTCCAATCAATCCGTTGGGCTATTCCTATAAGTGTCACAAACAGCCCTAGAGTTCATACTAGAATAACACCTTAAGACACAAATCAACCAAAACCCTAATGTCACCTAGGTACTCCAGTGTCACCTCAAGTATCCGTGGGTATGATTATACGATATGCATCACACAATCTCAGATTGATCTATTCAACTAACACATAGAACCTCAAAGAGTGCCCCAAAGTTTCTGCTGGAGAGTCAAGACGAAAATGTGTGCCAACCCCTATGCATAGGTTCATGGGCGGAACCCGCAAGTTGATCACCAAAACATACATCAAGTGAATCACGTGATATCCCATTGTCACCACAGATACGCACGGCAAGACATACATCAAGTGTTCTCAAATCATTAAAGACTCAATCCGATAAGAGTACTTCAAGGGGAAAACTCAATCCATTACAAGAGAGTAGAGGGGGAGAAGCAACATAAGATCCAACTATAATAGCAAAGCTCGCGATACATCAACATCGTGCCAAATCAAGAACATGAGAGAGAGAGAGAGAGAGAGATCAAACACATAGCTACTGGTACATACCCTCTGCCCCGAGGGTGAACTACTCCCTCCTCGTCATGGAGAGCGCCGGGATGATGAAGATGGCCACCGGTGATGGTTCCCCCCTCCGGCAGGGTGCCGGAACAGGGTCCCGATTGGTTTTTGGTGGCTACCAAGGCTTGCGGCGGCGGAACTCCCGATCTATCCTGTTCCCCGATCGTTTTAGGGTATATGGGTATATATGTGAAAGAAGTACGTCAGGGGAGCCACGAGGGGCCCACGAGGGTGGAGGGCGCGCCCACGGGGGTGGGCGCGTCCCCCCTGCCTCGTGCCTTCCTCGTTGCTTCCTTGACGTGGACTCCAAGTCTCTCCGGTTGCTTTCCATCCAAAAATAACTTCTCCAGAAGGTTTCATTCCGTTTCGACTCCGTTTGATATTCCTTTTCTTCAAAACACTGAAACAAGGGAAAAAACAGGAACTGGCACTGGGCTCTGGGTCAATAGGTTAGTCCCAAAAATAATATAAAAGTGCATAATAAAGCCCATAAACATCCAAGATGGATAATATAATAGCATGGAACAATCAAAAATTATAGATACGTTGGAGACGTATCAGCATCCCCAAGCTTAATTCCTGCTCGTCCTCGAGTAGGTAAATGATAAAAACAAATTTTTTGATGTGGAATGCTACTTGGCATAATTTCAATGTAATCTTCTTAATTGTGGTATGAATATTCAGATCCGAAAGATTCAAGACAAAAGTTTAATATTGACATGAAAACAATAATACTTCAAGCATACTAACAAAGCAATCATGTCTTCTCAAAATAACATGGCCAAAGAAAGCTATCCCTACAAAATCATATAGTCTGGCTATGCTCTATCTTCACCACACAAAGTATTTAAATCATGCACAACCCCGATGACAAGCCAAGCAATTGTTTCATACTTTTGATGTTCTCAAACTTTTTCAATCTTCACGCAATACATGAGCATGAGCCATGGACATAGCACTATCGGTGGAATAGGATGGTGGTTGTGGAGAAGACAAAAAGGAGAAGATAGTCTCACATCAACTAGGCATATCAACGGGCTATGGAGATGCCCATCAATAGATATCAATGTGAGTGAGTAGGGATTGCCATGCAACGGATGCACTAGAGCTATAAGTGTATGAAAGCTCAAAAAGAAACTAAGTGGGTGTGCATCCAACTTGCTCTCTCACGAAGACCTAGGGCATTTTGAGGAAGCCCATCATTGGAATATACAAGCCAAGTTCTATAATGAAAGATTCCCACTAGTATATGAAAGTGGCAACATAGGAGATTCTCTATCATGAAGATCATGGTGCTACTTTGAAGCACAAGTGTGGTAAAAGGACAGTAGCATTGCCCCTTCTCTCTTTTTCTCTCATTTTTTATTTTTTATTTGGGCCTTTTCTATTTTTTATGGCCTCTTTTTTTTCTTTTTTTTTGTCCGGAGTCTCATCCCGACTTGTGGGGGAATCATAGTCTCCATCATCCTTTCCTCACTTGGGACAATGCTCTACAAATGATGATCATCACACTTTTATTTACTTACAACTCAACAATTACAACTCAATACTTAGCACAGAATATAACTCTATATGAATGCCTCCGGCGGTGTACCGGGATGTGCAATGACTCATGAGTGACATGTATGAAAGAATTATGAACGGTGGCTTTGCCACAAATACGATGTCAACTACATGATCATGCAAAGCAATATGACAATGATGAATGTGTCATGATAAACGGAACGGTGGAAAGTTGCATGGCAATATATCTCGGAATGGCTATGGAAATGCCATGATAAGTAGGTATGGTGGCTGTTTTGAGGAAGGTATATGGTGGGTGTATGATACCGGCGAAAGGTGCACGGTATTAGAGAGGCTACCAATGGTGGAAGGGTGAGAGTGCGTATAATCCATGGACTCAACATTAGTCATAAAGAACTCATATACTTATTGCAAAAATCTACAAGTTATCAAAGCAAAGTATTACGCGCATGCTCCTAGGGGGATAGATTGGTAGGAAAAGACCATCGCTCGTCCCCGGCCGCCACTCATAAGGAAGACAATCAATAAATAAATTATGCTCCGACTTCATCACATAACGGTTCACCATACGTGCATGCTACGAGAATCACAAACTTTAACACAAGTATCTCTCAAATTCACAACTACTCAACTAGCATGACTCTAATATCACCAGCTTCATATCTCAAAACAATTATCAAGTATCAAACTTCTCTTAGTATTCAACACACTCATAAGGAAGTTTTTACTAGTCTTGACTACCTAGCATATTAGGATTAAGCACATTACCATGCTGTTTAAGACTCTCAAAATAATATAAGTGAAGCATGAGAGTTCATCTATTTCTTCAAAATAAAACCACCATTGTGCTCTAAAAGATATAAGTGAAGCACTAGAGCAAACGACAAACTACTCCAAAAAGATATGACTGAAGATCAATGAGTAGTTAAATAATTATACAACTATGTGAAGACTCTCCCATTTAATCCGAGTGAACCGTATGCTGTATATCGCACATGCCTTCATCTGGCTGCCCGTTTCTTTTGTTCCTCCTCATCTCAAATAGTTAATTGAACTAAACATTATACCCTGCATCGCACACGCAACTAAAATCTGAACCGTGTTTGATGCATCCTCCATCACAAACGTTTTGCACCTTTTTTGAAGGTTTTTCTACACCACCGTTTGCGATTATTGCATCGCACACAGTTTCATCGAAGGGTCTCTGATCGTAGTGTCGCGTTAGCAGTATCCTACAGTAGTGTAAGATAAATCATATAGACTAGACATTTAGGGTTTAGCTATTACGGTCTTGAGGTAGATCAACTCTTGTAACCCCTATACTCATCAAATACAATCAAGCAGGACGTAGGGTTTTACCCCCATTAAGAGGGCCCAAACCTGGGTAAACATCGTGTCACCCTTGTCACCTGTTTCCTTCGATCCTCAGACGCACAGTTCAGGACCCCCTACCCGAGATCGACCGGTTTTGACACCGACACGGAGTCACGGATGAGATCATGGACATGACGAGGAGTCTCGAAATGGCCGAGAGGTAAAGATTGATATATAGGATGATAGTATTCGGACACCGGAATTGTTCCGGAGAGTACCGGGTACATATCGGGTCACCGGAAGGGGTTCCGGGCACCCCCCGGAAAAGATATGGGCCTAATGGGTCAAAGAGGGGAAACGCAGCAGCCAGCAGGGGCTGCCGTGCCCCCCATATGGGCCGCACCTGAGGGGAAGCAAAGAGGGGAAGAGAGAAGGAAGGGGAGAGATTCGGCCTCCCCTTCCTTCCCTCCTCCCTCCTTCCTTTCCCCTCCGGAAAACATGCTGGGGGGGGGCAAATTGGACAAGGGCCCCAAGTAGGATTCCTCCTACGTGGGGCGCCCCAAGGCTGTCCCCCTCCTCCTCCCACCTATATATACGTGGGGAGGGGGCGCCTAGAACTTACACCAACAATTGTTAGCCATGTGCGGCGCCCCCCTCCACAGTTTACGCCTCCGGTCATATTCTCGTAGTGCTTAGGCAAAGCCTTGCGCGGATCACTTCACCATCACGGTCACCACACAGTCATGCTGACAGAACTCATCTACTTCCTCGACACTTTGCTGGATCAAGAGTTCGAGGGACGTCATCGAGCTGAACATGTGCAGAACTCGGAGGTGCCGTACGTTCGGTGCTTGATCGGTCGGAACGAGAAGATGTTCGACTACATCAACCGCTTTGTCAAACGCTTCCGCTTTCGGTCTACGAGGGTATGTGTACACACTCTCCCCCTCTCGTTGCTATGCATGACCTAGATAGATCTTGCATGAGCGTAGGAATTTTTTTGAAATTGCATGCTACGTTTCCCAACCGTGGCATCTGAGCCAGGTCTATGCGTAGATGATACGCATGAGTAGAACACAAAGAGTTGTGGGCGGTGATCGTCATACTTCTTACCACCAATGTCTTATTTTGATTCAGCGATACTATTGGATGAAGGGCCTGGACCAACCTTACATGACCACGTTCATGAGACCGGTTCCACCGACAGACATGCAACTAGTTTTGCATAAAGGTGGTTGGCGGGTGTCTGTTTCTCCAACTTTAGTTGAATCGAATTTGACTGCGGCCGGTCCTTGTTGAAGGTTAAAAAAACAAACTTGATAAATCACCATTGTGGTTTTGATTTGTAGGTAAGAACGGTTCTTGCTAGAAGCCCGTAGCAGCCACGTAAAACTTGCAACAAAAAAGAAGAGGACGTCTAACTTGTTTTTGCAGGGCATGTTGTGATGTGATATGGTCAAGACATGATGTGATTTACATTATTGTATGAGATGCTCAAGTTTTGTAAAAGTTACTGGCAACCAGCAGGAGCCTTATGGTTGTCTCTTTATTATATGAAATGCAAATGCCATGTAATTGCTTTACTTTATCACTATGCGTTAGCGATAGTTGTAGAAGCAATAGTTCGCGAGACGACCATGACGCTGCGATGGAGATCAAGTTGTCAAGCCAGTGACGATGGAGATCATGACAATGCTTTGGGGATGGAGATCAAAAGCACAATGATGATGGCCATATCATGTCACATATTTTGATTGTGTGTGATGTTTATCTTTTATGCATCTTATTTTGCTCAGTACGGCGGTAGCATTATAAGACGATCCCTTAATAAATTTCAAGGTATAAGTATTCCCCTGAGTATGCACCGTTGCGACAGTTCGTCGTGCTGAGACACCACGTGATGATCGGGTGTGATAGGCTCTACGTTCACATACAACGGGTGCAAGATAGTTTTGCACATGCGGAATACATGGGTTAAACCTGACGAGCCTGGCATGTACAGACATGGCCTCGGAACACTGGAGACCGTAAGGTCGAACGTGAATCATATAGTAGATATGATCAACATAGAGATGTTCACCATTGATGACTACTCCATCTCACGTGATGATCAGATATGAGGGATGTCTATCTAAGTGGGAGTCCTTAAGTAATATGATTAATTGAACTTAATTTATCATGAACTTAGTCCTAATAGTTTTTGCATATCTATGTTGTAGATCAATGGCCCGTGCTACCATTCCCATGAAGTTTAATGCGTTCCTAGAGAAAGCTAAGTTGAAAGATGATGGTAGCAACTACATGGACTGGGTCTGTAACTTGAGGATTATCCTCATTGCTGCACAGAAGAATTATGTCCTTGATGCACCGCTAGGTGAAAGGCCTGCTACAGGAGCAGATGCTGATGTTATGAACATCTGGCAAGCTCGATCTGATGACTACTCGATAGTTCAGTGTGCCATGATTTACGGCTTCGAATCGGGCCTAAAGGAAATATGCCCTAGAGGCAATAATAAAGTTGTTATTTTATATTTCCTTATATCATGATAAATGTTTATTATTCAAGCTAGAATTGTATTAACCGGAAACTTGATACATGTGTGGATACATAGACAAAACACTGTGTCCCTAGTAAGACTTGCTCGTTAATCAAGATGGTTAAGTTCCCTAACCATAGACATGTGTTGTCATTTGATGAACGGGATCACATCATTAGGAGAATGATGTGATCGACAAGACCCATCCATTAGCTTATCATATTTATCGTTCAGTTTTATTGCTATTGCTTTCTTCATGTCAAATACATATTCCTTCGACTGTGAGATTATGCAACTCCCGGATACCGGAGGAATACCTTGTGTGCTATCAAACGTCACAACGTATAACTGGGTGATTATAAAGATGCTCTACAGGTATCTCTGAAGGTTTTTGTTGGGTTGGCATAGATCAAGATTAGGATTTGTCACTCCGAGTATCGGAGAGCTATCTCTGGGCCCTCTCGGTAATACACATCATAAGAAGCCTTGCAAGCAAAGTGACTAATGAGTTAGTTGCGGGATGATGTATTACGGAACAAGTAAAGAGACTTGTCGGTAACGAGATTGAACTAGGTATGAAGATACCGATGATCGAATCTCGGGCAAGTAACATACCGATGACAAAGGGAATAATGTATGTTGTCATTACAGTACGACCGAAAAAAATCTTCATAGAATATGTGGGAACCAATATGAGCATCCAGGTTCCGCTGTTGGTTATTGATCGGAGAGGTGTCTCGGTCATGTCTACATAGTTCTCGAACCCGTAGGGTCCGCACGCTTAACGTTCGATGACGATTTTGTATTATATGAGCTATGTGATTTGATGAAAGACTGTTGTTCAGAGTCCCGGATGAGATCACGGACATGACAAGGAGTCTCTAAATGGTCAAGAGGTAAAGATTCATATATAGGACGATGATATTCGGACACCGGAAGTGTTCCGGGGGTACCGGGTACATATCGGGTCACCGGAAGGAGTTCCGGGCACCCCCCGGCAACTATATGGGACTAATGGGCCAAGAGGGAAAACGCAGCAGCCAGCATGGGCTGCTGTGCCCCCCATAGGAGCTGCACCTGAGGGAGAAGGAACGAGGGGAAGAGAGAAGGAAGGGGAGGGATTCAGCCTCCCCCATCCTTCCCTCCTCCCTCCTCCTTCCTTTCCCCTCCTGTGGATATGGTAAGGGGGGAGGCCGAATTGGGAGGCGCCCAAGTAGGATTCCTCCTACTTGGGGCACCCCCTTGGCTGCCTCCCCTCCCCTCCAACCTATATATATATGAGGGGGGCATTGCTAGAACACACATGAACAACTGTTAGCCGTGTGCGGCGCCCCCCTCCATAGTTTATGCCTCCGGTCATATTCACGTAGTGCTTAGGCGAAGCCCTGCACGGATCACTTCACCATCACCATCACCATACCGTCGTACTGACGGAACTCTCCCTCGACACTTTGTTGGATCAAGAGTTCGAGGGACGTCATCGAGCTGAACGTGTGCAGAACTTGGAGGTGCCATACGTTCGGTGCTTGATCGGTCAGAACGAGAAGAAGTTCGACTACATCAATCGCGTTGTCAAACGCTTCCGCTTTCGGACTACGAGGGTACGTGGACAAACTCTCCCCCTCTCATTGCTATGCATCTCCTAGATAGATCTTGCGCGAGCGTAGGATTATTTTTGAAATTGCATGCTACGTCTCCCTACAGTGGCTTCCGAGCCAGGTCTATGCGTAGATGATATGCACGAGTAGAACTGCCGGGGTATTCTCACGGGCGGGGGGGGGGGGGGTGCAAAACGACAGATGCCACAGGGTGGCTTAGTGTGAGGGCAAGACTACTGTCGGAATATCCGAGGATGGGTATGCGAGTAGCACGCGCTAGTTTACCCAAGTTCGGGGCTCTCCGGAGAGATAATACCCCTACTCCTGCATGTCTGAGTATATATCTGGGGTGTACATCGGGCAGAACAAAGTGCTCCTGGAGCTGTATCTGGAGTCAGTGCCATAGGCATCTAACTTGGTATATATGCATATGAGCTAGTGGCTGCATGTGCCTGGGCATGCATGCGTGAGTGGCCTTGTGGCCGGCCAAGTGCATGTGGCGTGGCTATGTGTGCGGTGTCTTCCTCCTTGGATGGATGGATGCCCATATAAATAGGCACGGCTAGCTTGGGTGGTGGTGGCGTTGGTTATAATCTACCTTGGGTAGCTTACAAACCAAGCTATGTGTGAGGCATGGTGCATGTCATGCTTGTCCCCTAGGGCATTTTATTAGTCAATGCCCAGGGGACACGGTACACTATAGATGACATTGCGGTACGACTGTCCCGTCGGGGTCTTGTCGGTGTCGGGTCGAGCTACAGTCGGCAACCGGCTGGTTGGCGCAGTCGGCAGATGATACGTCTCCGTCGTATCTACTTTTCCAAACACTTTTGCCCTTGTTTTGGACTCTAACTTGCATGATTTGAATGGAACTTACCCGGACTGACGCTGTTTTCAGCAGAATTGCCATGGTGTTATTTATGTGCAGAAACAAAAGTTCTCGGAATGACTTGAAACTCCACGGAACTTATTTTTGGAAAATATTAAAAATACTGGAAGAAGAATTCATGTTAGGGGGGCCTCCATCAGTCCACGAGGGTGGGGGCGCGCCTCTCCCCTGGGCGCGCCCCCTGCCTCGTGGGCCCCCTGTTGCTCCACCGACCTCAACTCCAACTCCATATATTCGTGTTCGCGGAGAAAAAAATCAGAGAGAAGGATTCATCGCGTTTTACGATACAGAGCCGCCGCCAAGCCCTAAACTCTCTCGGGAGGGCTGATCTGGAGTCCGTTCGAGGCTCCGGAGAGGGGAATCCGTCGCCGTCGTCATCATCAACCATCCTCCATCACCAATTTCATGATGCTCACCGTCGTGCGTGAGTAATTCCATCGTAGGCTTGCTGGACAGTGATGGGTTGGATGAGATTTATCATGTAATCGAGTTAGTTTTGTGAGGGTTTGATCCCTAGTATCCACTATGTTCTGAGATTGATGTTGCTATGACTTTGCTATGCTTAATGCTTGTCACTAGGGCCCGAGTGCCATGATTTCAGATCTGAACCTATTATGTTTTCATGAATATATGTGAGTTCTTGATCCTATCTTTCAAGTCTATAGTCACCTACTATGCGTTATGATCCGGCAACCCCGAAGTGACAATAATCGGGACCACTCCCGGTGATGACCATAGTTTGAGGAGTTCATGTATTCACTATGTGTTAATGCTTTGGTCCGGTAATCTATTAAAAGGAGGCCTTAATATCCCTTAGTTTCTGATAGGACCCCGCTGCCACGGGAGGGTAGGACAAAAGATGTCATGCAAGTTCTTTTCCATAAGCACGTATGACTATATTCGGAATACATGCCTACATTATATTGATGAATTGGAGCTAGTTCTGTGTCACCCTATGTTATGATTGTTACATGATGAACCGCATCCGGCATAATTCTCCATCACCGATCCAATGCCTATGAGCTTTTCACATATTGTTCTTCGCTTATACTTTCCGTTGCTACTGTTACAATCATTACAAAACCCAAAAATATTACTTTTGCTACCGCTACCGTTACTTCCATATTACTTTGCTACTAAATACTTTGTTGCAAATATTAAGTTATCCAGGTGTGGTTGAATTGACAACTCAACTGCTAATACTTGAGAATATTCTTTGGCTCCCCTTGTGTCGAATCAATAAATTTGGGTTGAATACTCTACCCTCGAAAACTATTGCGATCCCCTATACTTGTGGGTTATCAAGACTATTTTCTGGCGCCGTTGCTGGGGAGCATAGCTCTATTCTTCGAGTCACTTGGGATTTATATTTGTTGGTCACTATGAAGAACTTGAAAGACGCAAAAACAACAATTTATCCCTCAACTACGAGGGGAGGTAAGGAACTGCCATCTAGCTCTGCACTTGATTCACCTTCTGTTTTGAGTAAGATTGCGACACCTAAACCTGCTTCTGCTATTAATTCTGATATGTCGCATGTTATTGAGGATGCCACTTCTGCTATGCATGATACTTATGATGAAACTACTTCTATGCTTGATACTACTATGCCACTTGGTGAATTTCCTGATGAACAACTTGCTAGGGCTAGAGAGAATGAAATTATTGAAACTGATAATATTGATGATAGTGATGATGAAGACACTCCCCCTAATAAATATGAATTTCCTGTTGTGCCTGAGGGCTATGTTATGGATGAAGAAACTAAAAGAGACTTTCTTGCTTGCAATGGTTGAAGTGATCTTAAGAAATTATTAGCTAAGCTTAAACAAAAAAACTCTGAATGCTAGAATGAAATATGATCCTGCTTATGCTACTTCACCTATCTTTGTTACTGATAAGGATTATGAATTCTCCGTTGATCCTGAATAATTACTTTGGTTGAATCTGATCCTTTTTATGGCTATGAATCTGAAACTGTTGTGGCACATCTTACTAAATTAAATGATATAGCCACCCTGTTCACTAATGATGAGAGAACTCGCTACTTCTATATCCTTAAAATATTTCTGTTCTCATTAAAGGGTGATGCTAAAATATGGTTCAATTCTCTTGATCCTGGTTGTGTGCGTAGTCCCCAGGATATGTTTACTTCTCTGCTAAATATTTCCCTGCTCATAAGAAACAAGCTGCTTTAAGGGATATATATAATTTTGTGCAAATTGAATAAGAGAGTCTCCCACAAGCTTGGGGGAGGATTCTCCAATTACTTAATGCTTTGCCTGATCATCCTCTCAAGAAAAATGAAATACTTGATATCTTTTATAATGGACTAACCGATGCTTCCAGAGACTACCTGGATAGTTGTGCTGGTTCTGTTTTCAGGGAAAGAACACCGGATGAAGCTGAGATTCTATTGAATAATATGTTGACAAATGAAAATAATTGGACACTTCCTGAGCCAACTCCTGAGCCTATTCCTAAACCAACTCTGAAGAAAAGAGGTGTTCTATTTCTCAGTCCCGAAGATATGCAAGAGGCAAAGAAATCTATGAAAGAAAAGGGTATTAAAGCTGAAGATGTTAAGAATTTACCTCCCATTGAAGAAATACATGGTCTTAATTTACCGCCTGTTGAAGAAATATATGATCTTAATTCATTACCTATTGAAAAACATAGGGTCTTGATAACCCGACACAGGTAGTAAAGGTAAATTCTCTCTGTAGATTTGATGAAGGTGATATTCCTCGTTATAAATCTGCTAGACAATGCTTGGATGAGTTTGACAATTTCATCATTAAACAAGAAAACTTTAATGCTTATTTTGGTAGACAATTGAAATACAATTCCGATATGCTTGAACACTTGGGTGATTATATGTCTAGAGTTAAAGGTGAACTTAAACTCATTAGTAAACATGCTTCTATGGTTACCACTCAAGTAGAACAAGTACATAAGGCTCAGAATGATTTGCTTAATGAATTGAATAGTAAGAATAATGACTATGCTGTTAGAGTGGCTACTAGAACTGGTAAAATGACTCAGGAACCTTTGTATCATGAAGGCCACCCTAAGAGAATTGTGCAATATTCTCAGAGAAATAATATTGATGCACCTAGTCCTTCTAAAAAGAAGAAAAAGAAAAATGATAGGACTTTGCATGCTGCTAGTGAACCTATTGCTGAAACAGCTGAGAATCCCAATGATATTTCTATTTCTGATGCTGAAACACAATCTGGTAATGAACATGAACCTAGTGAAAATGTCAATTAAGATGTTCATGATGATGCTCAACCTAGCAATGATAATGATGTAGAAATTGAACCTGCTATTGATCTTGATAACCCACAATCAAAGAATCAACATTATGATAAAAGAGACTTTGTTGCTAGGAAACACGGTAAGGAAAGAGAACCTTGGGTTCAGAAACCCATGCCTTTTCCTCCCAAACCATCCAAGAAAAAGGATGATGAGGATTTTGAGCGCTTTGCTGAAATGATTAGACCTATCTTTTTGCGTATGCGTTTGACTGATATGCTGAAAATGAATCCTTATGCTAAGTATATGAAAGAAATTTTTACTAATAAAAGAAAGATACCGGAAGCTGAAATTTCCACCATGCTTGCTAATTATACTTTTAAGGGTGGAATACCTAAGAAACTAGGAGATCCAGGAGTACCAAATATACCATGCTCCATTAAAAGAAACTATGTTAAAACTGCTTTATGTGATCTTGGAGCCGGTGTTAGTGTTATGCCTCTCTCTTTATACCGTAGACTTGATTAGAATAAGTTGACACCTACTGAAATATCTTTGCAAATGGCCGATAAATCAACTGCTATACCTGTCGGTATTTGTGAGGATGTGCCTGTTGTGGTTGCAAATGTTACTATTTTAACGGACTTTGTTATTCTTGATATTCCCGAGGACGATAGTATGTCTATTATTCTTGGAAGACCCTTTTTGAATACTGCAGGGGCTGTTATTGATTGCAACAAAGGCAATGTCACTTTTCATGTTAATGGTAATGAGCATACGGTACACTTTCCGAGGAAACAACCTCAAGTCCACAGTATCAATTCTATTGGAAAAATTCCATCGATTATTATTGGAGGTTTTGAATTTCCTCTTCCTACTGTCAAAAGAAATATGATATTCTTATTATTGGGGATGTGCATATCCCGTTGAGGTAACATAGTGTTATTCAAAATTTCTCCGGTTCCATGTTATTCGGAATGAGTTTGTTAACAAGACTTGATCAACCTTGTTAGTGGATTCCTTTTGATGAGCATGAGATGGATGAAGTTAGAAAGCACAACCTTCTGTACCCTCTTTTACTTTCTGTTATTTAGTTGAAATAAAGTAAAAATAGTATTTTTCTGTCAGTTTTCTGAATTATCCGTGCAATATAAAAATACCCCGAAAATAAAAGTTCTCCAAATGGCCTGCCAATTTAATATGATTGTTTCTGGAATATTTGAGAATATCTGGCACTGAGAACACAGCAGGGGGAGCATTCACCTGGCCACGAGGGTCCAGGGCGCGCCCCCTGCCTCGTGGGCCCATGGTGGCTCCCCTCCACTTATTCCTGCACCCACACACTTTTTCTTCCTCCCAAAAAAATCACCATCCAGCTCAAGCATGTGTTCTAGCTCATTTTGCTGTGATTTTCGATCTCCTTGCTCAAAGCACCTCTCACAACACTGCTTTGGGGGATTGTTCCTTGGTATGTGACTCCTCCATTGGTCCAATTAGTTTTTGTTCTAGTGCTTTATTCATTGCAAATTTGTACTGCCTAGGTGACCATGTTCTTGAGCTTGCATGTCAAATTTATATGGTTCCAAGTAGTTATAATGCATGATATAGGCCCTAGGCACTTGTAGGAGTAGTTGCTATCAATTTTGTTGAGTTTGGTTCACTTTTATTTGAAGTTACTAAAAATTTCAGAATTTTCAGAAAATGATGAAGAGATTTTTGAGGGGCTCATCGAGCCGAAGCTTGAAGGAAAAGCAAAGTGAAGAAGCAGAGAGGCCCAAATATAATCTGCCTCACGCCGCGGAGGTTCGGCCGTGTGAATGGCCTTCCGATGACTTATTGAGAGCGGCCGGGATTTATGATGATTTTTATGAATTGGCTGAGAATGCAGGCCTCACCGACTTCCTCCGCGACCAACGCAAACAGTATCTCTTACTCACCAATACTTTTGTGCAAAACTTCTACTATTATCCTAAGGAATCACCTCCTTCAGTAGAGTTTCATTTATATGATGTGGTTAAGAAGATGCCACTATATGAATTTTGCAGGGTTTGCAAAATACCTTTCGATGGTAGCTTAGAGGAACCATATCGTAAAGATGTGGACGAGTTTATTGATACTATTACTGTAGGGGAAACTAGGAAGGTTTCCGATGCAAGGATCACTAGCATACATTTTCCTGTTTTACGCTACTTTGCAATATTTGCTATTCGTTGCTTAATTGGTCGCGGAAACTGTGGAAACCTTAGTGTTCTTGATATTATTATTTTGTTCCATGGTTTATTCCGTGATGACTCTGTTAGTATGGGCGGTATCATTGCCAAACGGTTAAGTCTGAACCATACAAAGGGACCCATCTTTGGAGGTGTCTATGCTTCACGCCTCGCTGCATATTATAACATACCTATTAGGCACTATGAAAAAGAAGAAAAATTGCTACCCACTATTTATTTAGATTATAAGAGTATGGTAGCGCATGATTTTATTGTTAAGAACAGGGAAAGGGCACTTAAATACAAATTGTTCTTTGATAAACATCACCCTGAGACTATTACCTTGCCTGCTCCTTCCTTGTTTGATTTATCTGCAGGCCAGTATCTCGTTCTACTGGCGGCCATTCACGCCTACCGGAACCCTACGTCAGCCACAGAGCCAGAGCCGGAACCACAATTTGATCCTCCACGACAGTCTAATTACCAGTGGGATCCGGAGATGATTGCCAACCAGTGGCAATCAGGGGCTTCTTCATCGCAGTATGACCCCAGCTATAACTTTGGATATCCGCCAGGCCATCCGTGGCAATAAACCAACTTAGGCCAAAAGCCTAAGCTTGGGGGAGTACATATTTCTCACTGACATTACATTTATGTTCACACACTCATTGCTAGATGTCGGTGCTCATACTTTTTCGCTGTATTATCCATGCTAGTTTATTTTTATTTTTCTTGCTTTCTTCTTGTGTGTTTGAAAAACCTTAAGAAAAACCAAAAAAATTAGTAATAGCTTTTAGCTAGTTTACTTTCTTGTTGTAGTAATAATAATTAAAAAGAAAACACAAAAAGATTTCCCATCCTTCTTTTACTTGTTGGGAGCTTTCCCGTTTAAATAGTTTTATTTCTTTTCTTTTCTTTGGGGGTCGATAGGAGAAGACCATAATTGAAATTGTTGAAGTGGCTCTTATATGCATTATTGTTGAATTAACCAAGAGCCCATATTGCCTTGTCTTCTCCTGTTTATTGAATGCTCGCAGATTCCAGCTTAGTCCAATGCACGTGCACTCTTATTATGTTCACATCGTTCGGTCGTGCAAGTGAAAGGCAATTATGACGATATATGATGGACTGACTGAGATGGGAGAAGCTAGTATGAACTCGACCTCTCTTGTTTTTGTAAATATGATTAGTTCATCGTTCCTGATTCATCCTATTATGAATAAACATGTTTGCAATGACAATTAGAGATCATAGTTGCTCGTGCCATGCTTGATTAGCTATGAGTTATAATGGTTTACCTTGCGTGCCAACATGCTATTAAAATGGTTGTGATGTGGTATAGTGGGGTGGTATCCTCCTTTGAATGATTTAAGTGACTCGACTTGGCACATGTTCACACATGTAGTTGAAACAAATCAACATAGCCTTCACGATATTTATGTTCATGGTGGATTATATCCTACTCATGCTTGTACTCAATGTTTATTAATTTTAATGCATGTTCATGACTGTTGTCGCTGTCTAGTTGGTCGCTTCCCAGTCTTTTGCTAGCCTTCACTTGTACTAAGCGGGAATATTGCTTGTGCATTCAATCCCTTAAACCCCAAAGTTATTCCATATGAGTCCACCATACCTTACTATATGCGGTATCTACCTGCCGTTCCAAGTAAATTTGTATGTGCCAAACTCTAAACCTTCAAATGAAATTCTGTTTTGTATGATCGAATAGCTCATGTATCAACTAGGGCTGTCCTTATCTTCCATGCTAGGCGGGTTATTCTCAAGAGGAGTGGACTCCGCTCCTCACTCACGAGAAAATGGCTGGTCACCGGGATGCCCAGTCCCATGCTTTATGCAAATCAAATCAAAATAATTGCAAACAAAACTCCCCCGGGACTGTTGTTAGTTGGAGGCACTCGTTGTTTTGAGCAAGCCATGGATTGATGCTTGTTGGTGGAGGGGGAGTATAAACTTTACCATTCTGTTTGGGAACCTCCTATAATGTGTGTAGCATGGAAGATATCGCCATCTCTTGGTTGTTATGTTGAGAATGAAAGTATGCCGCTCAAAATATTATTTATCTCTATTTCAAAATCGAGCTCTGGCACCTCTACAAATCCCTGCTTCCCTCTGCGAAGGGCCTATCTATTTACTTTTATGTTGAGTCATCACCCTGTTATCATAAGCACCAGCTGGAGAGCACTGCTGTCATTTGCATCCATTACTGTTAATTTATATTGGGTATGACTATGACTGGATCTCTTTTACCATGAATTACAATGTTTAGTCAGTCCATGATCTTTAAAGGTGCTCTGCATTTATGTTTTGCGGTCTCAGGAAGGGCTAGCGAGATACCATCTTGTTATATCATATTATGATTGTTTTGAGAAAGTGTTGTCATCCGAGATTTATTATTATTGCTCACTAGTTGATTATGCCATTGATATGAGTAAACATGAGACCTAAGAGTTATTGTGAATGTGGTTAGTCATAATCTTTGCTGAAAACTTGAATGTTGGCTTTACATATTTACAACAACAAGAGCAAACAGAGTTTGTAAAAGCTTTTCTTTATCACTTTCAGTTTATCAACTGAATTGCTTGAGGACAAGCAAAGGTTTAAGCTTGGGGTAGTTGATATGTCTCCGTCGTATCTACTTTTCCAAACACCTTTGCCCTTGTTTTGGACTCTAACTTGCATGATTTGAATGGAACTAACCCGGACTGACACTGTTTTCAGCAGAATTGCCATGGTGTTATTTATGTGCAGAAACAAAAGTTCTCGGAATGACCTGAAACTCCACGGAACTTATTTTTGGAAAATATTAAAAATACTGGAAGAAGAATCCACGTCAGGGGGGCCTCCACCTGTCCACGAGGGTGGGGGCGCGCCTGCCCCCCTGGGCACGCCCCCTGCCTCGTGGGCCCCCTGTTGCTCCATCGACCTCAACTCCAACTCCATATATTCGTGTTCGCGGAGAAAAAATCAGAGAGAAGGATTCATCGCGTTTTACAATACGGAGCCGCCGCCAAGCCCTAAACTCTCTCGGGAGGGCTGATTTGGAGTCCGTTCGGGGCTCCGGAGAGGGGAATCCGTCGCCGTCGTCATCATCAACCATCCTCCATCACCAATTTCATGATGCTCACCGTCGTGCGTGAGTAATTCCATCGTAGGCTTGCTGGACGGTGATGGGTTGGATGAGATTTATCATGTAATCGAGTTAGTTTTGTTAGGGTTTGATCCCTAGTATCCACTATGTTTTGAGATTGATGTTGCTATGACTTTGCTATGCTTAATGCTTGTCACTAGGGCCCGAGTGCCATGATTTCAGATCTGAACCTATTATGTTTTCATGAATATATGTGAGTTCTTGATCCTATCTTGCAAGTCTATAGTCACCTACGATGCGTTATGATCCGGCAACCCCGAAGTACCACTCCCGGTGATGACCATAGTTTGAGGAGTTCATGTATTCACTATGTGTTAATGCTTTGGTCTGGTACTCTATTTAAAGGAGGCCTTAATATCCCTTTGTTTCCGAATGGACCCCGCTGCCACGGGAGGGTAGGACAAAAGATGTCATGCAAGTTCTTTTCCATAAGCACGTATGAGTATATTCGGAATACATGCCTACATTACATTGATGAATTGGAGCTAGTTTTGTGTCACCCTATGTTATGATTGTTACATGATGAACCGCATCCGGCATAATTCTCCATCACCGATCCAATGCCTACGAGCTTTTCACATATTGTTCTTTGCTTATTTACTTTTCCGTTGCTACTGTTACAATCACTACAAAACCCAAAAATATTACTTTTGCTACCGCTACCGTTACTTCCATATTACTTTGCTACTAAATACTTTGTTGCAGATATTAAGTTATCCAAGTGTGGTTGAATTGACAACTCAACTGCTAATACTTGAGAATATTCTTTGGCTCCCTTTGTGTCGAATCAATAAATTTGGGTTGAATACTCTACCCTCGAAAACTGTTGCGATCCCCTATACTTGTGGGTTATCAGCAGCCGGCAGCCGACTAGGTAGTCGGCCGTGTGGAGCAGTCGGACGGGGAGCCGGCTGGAGCGGTCGGGCAGTCGTACTGAGGGGCTTTGCTAGCCCCGATGTCTTGAAATATCATCTTGCCGTCTTTGGGGTACCCATAGTCAATAACTCCGACAGTAGCCCCCGAGCCTCCAGGCAACTTCGCAAAGTTGGGCGGAGGTTCTTTAGCGGGTGTTGATGTAGAAGATGTCGATGACGGCCGGCTGCGGACCGCAGCTGGCGAGGCTTGCTTCCAGCGGGGGCGCGCAAGCGAACCCGCTAGGTGTAGTCTCCGATCCTCCAAGCGAGGAGCGGGGGGGTTCCCCACGGAAATGATCATGCAAAAGACAAAGTTAGTCCACGCAGATATATCAAACGTTTGCTTTTAGCATTGCAAGTTTTATGCGGAGGGTGCCGACTCGGTTTCGTCCGAGCCCCTGAATGTTTTTGGTGTTCCCTCCGCTCTTTGGCTTGTGCTCTTGCTTGCCGGACAGCTGCTCTGCGGTTTGTGGCTGAGAGTGGGCCACGAAGTGGAGTGTACAGTACTCAGACTCTGGGAGCAGATTCGACCGAGCAGATACTCGTAAAGGAAACGGCCGGGTCGCCCGAACCGTTTTTCTTCCCAGACATTTTTTCGCGTGGGTGGCCTCCAGCGTTCACTCTTTCTAGTCGGGCAGCCGCTCTGCGGTCTGTGACTAAGCGTGAGCCTTTGGTACCGCGCATGCTACTAAGTCGTCTACGGGAACAAACGTCTCAGGCCAAGCGGCCAGCCCCCCGGGCCAACTCTGGCTGGCGCCGGGGCAAACAGTGATGCAACTGTAATAAAATGCGGAGATAGACCCCGAGCATCGCTCGAGGTTATCCGTGCTCTCGTGGTGCAAAAATATGCGGGTGAGGAGCTCACATTGATTTTCGTGTAGCCGACGCGGAGTTTGCCGAAGACAGCCGACGCGCCCGCTGGGTGTAGCCTTCGAGCCTTCGGGTGCTCGAAGGGGGGTCCCGACCGGCGAGGCATCTTGCAGTGCCCTTTTTCTTTTTTTTTCTCTTCTACCGGCTGCTGGGAGCCGGACAAAACTCTTCTCTTGTCTGCAGTCTTCCGTGGGGGCGGGCCAGCGCACCCACTGGCTGTAGCCCTCGAGATTCGGGCCGACTGCTGAGCAGTCAGGCCGGATCTTCTGGCAACAACCATGTCTTCATCTTCGCGGGGGCGCGTCAGCGCACATGCTGGGTGTAGCCCCCGAGATTCGGGCCGACTGCTGAGCAGTCGGGCCAGATCTCCCGGCAACTACTTTGTCTTCTTTTTCGTGGAGGCGCGTCAGCGCACCCGCTGGGTGTAGCCCCCGAGATTCAGGCCGGCTGCTGAGCAGTCGGGCCAGATCTCCCAGCAACTACTTTGTGTTCTTCTTCGCGGGGCGCGTCAACGCACCCGTTGGGTGTAGCAGGAGGCAGTCCAGCCGGCAGCGCGGGTCACGACTAACCATCCAAGGGGTGAAGCAGGTGGACGGGTCATCCAGACATTTTTTGTTTTCTTCTCTTTGTCCCAGCCGACCTCTTTCTCTCCTCTCTTTTTTTGCTAGCAGTCGGCCCGACACCTTTTTCTTTTTCCAGCCGGCTTGACTTTTCTTTTTCCAGCCGGCCTCACACTTCTTTTCCTCTCTATCTTTTCCTCCTCTCCAGCCAGCCAGGGGAACTCGCGGGACACAGCCGGCGTGGGCGTGCGAGGCGGAATAGTTGGCGCGGGGCGTCATCCCGGCGGGCGGAGCTGGCGGGGCGCGGGAGGGCCCCAGGCGTCCTGGTGTGCGGGAGCTGAAGCCGGCGAGGGGCGCAGCAGCGGCCGGGAGCTGGCGCTGCGGCGCGGGACGGAGGAGGAGGCCAAGAGGGGCTGGCCCGTGAAGAACAGGCGGAACCGGTCCGCGGGGCGGCGAGGCGGCCTCGGTTCAAGCGAGGCCTGCCAGCGCGGGATCTGGCCCTCTGAAGAGCGAGGAGTGGCCGAGGCACGCTGTGACGGCCGGCTGCGGCGGGGACCCGGTAGCGCGGAGAGGCGGCCACGGAGGCGCGCGGGGGAGCCGGCGCGTCTAGTCGGAGGCGGCAGCTGGGCACTGGAGCCATGGGGATGGCGGGCCGGCGTCGGAGAGCTCGGACGCAGGTGCGGCAGAGAAGGCCGGACGCGGCAGGGGCCGGCCTGGGCGCGTGGAAACCGGCCTGCGTGGGGTGGCGAGTGGGCGGGGCGAGGCGGCGCGGGAGGGAGCCGGCGGTCGGCTGCAGAGCAAGCGGCCACGGGCGCACCCGACAGGGGCGGCGCGCACAGGCGGACCCGGCTAGGGGCCGGCTAGCGGCGAGGCCGGCCTGCGGCCAGGCTGGAGGCGGGGAGGCCCAGCAGAAACGCGGAGCAGGCGGCGCCGAGATGCTGGGAGGCGCGGGGAGCAGGCGGCCCGGGCTCGCGGAGCCTGTGCGGGACAGCTGCGGGAGGCGGCCGGAGTGACGCGGGGGCGGCCGGGCGGACCGCAAGCACAGGACCGGTTGGTGGGCGCGACAGCAGCCGGAGACGAGCGGGCCAGGCGCAAGTGGAGATGAGCGGCCGGGCGGCTAGGCGCACACGCGCGGAGCAGAGGCGAGCCGGGGTGGCCGCTGGCGTTTGACCGCTGCGGACCGGTGGGCAGGCGGCCGGGCCACGAGCGGAGCTGCGCGTGGGAGGAGAAGGCGACCGCAGGGGGCCGGCGCGGTAGCTGTGCGGGGAAGAGGAGCGGAGCAAGGTGCTGGCGCCTCGAGGGAGGGCTCGTGCTCGAGCAGCACGGCGGCTTGGCCAGCCGCACGTCAGTGGCCGCGGCCGGTAGTGGTGACGCGCGCATTAGAGCATCTCCAGCCGTTGCCCCCCCAGGACGCACAAAAATCGCCCCCTGGGGGCGAGCCAGCAATACATTCGGCGCTGGGGGGGTTTGCGCCCAGTCGTCGCCCCCAGGCGCCGATATTGGCCCAGTTTTCAGCCCCCTTTCGGCGAATAAAGGGCCCATATGGGCGAGAACAGGCCCATATTCGGCGTGGTTTGCCGTGGCTCGGCGTTCAATTATCAACATAAATATTTTTTTATCACATATTTCATCACAGAAAAATCAAACACTTCAACAAAATAGTACAACAACAAATAGTTCAATACAAATTATATAGTTCAACAAATAAAAACTCATATTTCATCACACGTCGCGCCCGGCGTCGCCCTTGAGCCTCCATAGGTGCTCCACCAGATCATGCTGCAGCTGATGATGCACCTGTGGGTCTCGGATCTCCTGACGCATACTGAGGTAGGCAGTCCAGGTTGCCGGTAGCTGGTGATCAACTTTGGCTAGAGGACCCTGCCTGTAGTATGGTTCAGTATCAAATACTGGGTCTTCTTGCTCGCTCTTGATGATCATGTTGTGCAAGATGACACAGCAAGTCATGATCTCCCACATTTGATCTTTAGACCAGGTCTGAGCAGGGTACCAGACAATAGCAAATCGAGATTGGAGCACACCAAATGCTCGCTCGACATCCTTCCGGCAAGCCTCCTGCACCTTGGCAAAGTGGGACTTCTTGCCTCCTGGCACATCGTTTGAGATAGTCTTCACAAATGTAGACCATCTCGTATAGATGCCATCAGCTAGGTAGTACCCCTTGTTGTAGTGCCGCCCATTGATCTCGAAGTTCACCGGAGGAGAATGACCTTCAACAAGCTTGGCAAAGACAGGAGAGCACTGCAGCACGTTGATGTCATTGTGAGTTCCTGCCATACCAAAGAAGGAGTGCCAAATCCAGATGTCCTGTGTGGCCACCGCCTCAAGTACCACACTACAACTGCCTTTGGCGCCTTTGTACATCCCCTGCCAAGCAGATGGGCAATTCTTCCATTTCCAATGCATGCAGTCTCCAAGCATCCCAGGAAATCCTCTTGCTACATTATGTGCTAGGATCCGAGCAGTGTCTTCCGCATTGGGTGTTCTCAAGTATTGCGGTCCAAACACTGCCACCACTGCCCGACAGAACTTGTAGAAACACTCTATGCTGGTGGACTCGGCCATGCGCCCATAGCCGTCGAGTGAATCACCAGGAGCTCCGTATGCAAGCATCCTCATCGCTGTCGTGCACTTCTGGATCGAGCTGAATCCAAGTTTGCTGGTGCAATCCATCTTGCACTTGAAGTAGTTGTCGCACTCCCGGATGGAATTCACAATCCTGAGGAAGAGCTTTCGGCTCATCCGATAACGGCGCCGAAATGTTTTGTCGCCGTGAAGTGGAGCATCGGCGAAGTAGTCGGAGTAGAGCATGCAGTACCCTTCGAGACGATGCCGGTTCTTTGCTTTCACCCGCCCCGGCGCCGAGCCACCTCGCCGCGGCTTTTCATTGCTCGCTAGCAGCTGGGCGAGGGCGGCGAGCACCATGAGATCCTCTTCTTCCTGGACGTCGGCCTCGGCTTCCTCCTCCAGCAGCGCAGCAAGCGCTTCCTCGTCATCCGAGTCCATCACCGAGGAAGGCAAATCGCCAAACACCTTGCGCCCGGTGGGCGTGCACCCGCCGCTAAACTGCCCCTCCGCGGCCGGAAATGGCGGCCGGAAACGCCCGGCTACTGTTGGAGGGGCTGCCGCGGCAAACCTCTGCTATTTTTCCGGCGGGGAATGGCTATCTAGAGGTGAAGGGTGGCGGGCGGCGCCGGGATATAGCTAGTGGGGGCCAAGGGCGCGGGGGGTGGGAGGCGAGTCGGGGAAGAAAATCTTCACTTTTCACCTGACGGTGTGGGCCAGCCGCGCTTTTTCCCTTGTGTCGGAGCCCCCGATCGCCCCCCAGTGCGCCGGGTTCGGCCTGAGACCGCCGAGCGGAAAAAAGGGCCGAACTAGCGCTTTTTGTTGTCCTGGGGGCGCGATTGGGGTGTTTTTTGGTGCCGGCACCGAGAAAGTGGTCTGGGGGGCCTGTTGCGGGCGCGGTTGGAGATGCTCTGTGGAAGTAGTAGCACGGAGCGAAGCAGCACAAACGGGGCAGCCGAAGTATGTGTCATGTACAAGCGTATATGAGGAATATCTGAGGCGTGTCTAGCCATTATCCGCCTTGCATCCGGAAAGTGTACGGGCATTATATGCCCAATATCTGGGTATTGTACACGCGATGTTTGGGGCATATGTAACATCCCAAATTTTCAATTTGGAATGTTATACATTATAGCATCATTGCATATCATATTTTATTTGCATTTTGATTTTGATCCTAGAAATTCTACGCAACTCAAGGACCCACGGAGAGAGTTGGGGATTTCGTTATTTTCATATTTGGGTTTCCTCAAATTTTTGAAAAGAGGATCATTTGATTTTATTTATTTTATCTTCAATTATTTCATTCATAAAAATAAGAGAGAGGGAATAAAATGACTTTCCCAAAAATAAGAAATATTGAGGATTTAATAAAAAAATCAAATAAGATTTTATTTTGGAGTTTTTCGCTATTTTATTCAAATTTAGGAAAAATTGCACGTTTTTCAAATTGCATTTTAGGCCCAAGAAAATGTTCATCTCGTTCTAAATATTTTATTTAGACGGTGAAATTTTGTTTTGGCATTTTTAGATTTTTATTTATTTTTCTAGGATTTATTTTCTGTTCGGCGGAATTGTTTAAAAAAACGTCCAGCGCCCGACTAGGCCGAGGCCCAGCCGAGCCGGCTCAGCTCCCCCGCGTCGCCTTCTCCCTCCAGGAGACCGCGACCGCCGCCTCCGTCGTCGAGTCTGACCCGGACTCCGCCTCCCCGCTGCCTTGCCCCCTCCTCCAAGCCGCCCCTCCCCCCTCTTAAAAGCCGCCCCGCCCCGTCGCCTCACCCCGTCCCGCCCTGCCGCCGAAGCCGCCCCGCCGCTCGAAGCCCGCCGCCGCCGACGCCCGAAGCCACCGCCTGTCCCGCGCCCCACCCCGCCACCTCACCCCGCCCGCCGGAGCCTCCCCGCCTCGCCGGAGCCTCGCCTGAGGTATACGCCGCTGCCGCCCCGCCGTTGTTCGGTTTTTTTGAACCGATCCGGTTTTTTTTTAAAACCCTAGTTTTCTTTTTTTAGAATAGATTGGTTTTTATTTTTTCCCCAGTTTAGTTTAGTTAGCGGACGTTCGTCCGTACGTTCGTTTTAACGAACGAGTTCGCCGTTTAGTCGCTGTTAACGAACGTTCGTTCGTTAGCCTGTTCGTCCGTTTTCTTTTTCTCGGATTTTCCGCGATTATTTCTGATCGCGATTTCTGATCTGTTTTTCGTTTTCATTTTTCTTTTCGCTCGTTTGTCGGAATCAGGCGATTCAAGCGCCAAGAGTTTCTTCTCGAAGCCCTCTTTCCATTTAACCAACTCAAACAAGTTTTTGCTTCTGTAAAATTTGACTTAGGTCCAGATTAGTAAACGAAGCTTGTTTCTTTCGCCGTTTGACTTTCGTTGCTTCGTTTGATTTGATTCTTTTTGCAAACCAGAGTTCTTAAGTTGAACTTTCTGGTTAGATCTCTTATTCGAGTTTTTACCTGTGCATTAGATGAGTACTTATTGTATGCTTGTTTGTTTGCGATAGAGTACCCGGAGTGCGCCGCTTGCTACTTCGAATCCCTAGGTTTCACGGATCATCAGCAAGGCAAGTAACACTTTGATCATACTTTTCATTACCCAGTTTTATTGCATTAGATCAATCCTCAAACACTGTATGATTAGGATCTGATTAAATTATGGGTTTTGGGAAGTAGATGAGGTAGCACCTATTACCTATTTTGTATTCAAACCCTTGGGAGTTACTGCTACGTTTGCTTATATTGCTATGCTATGCTAGTAGACGTGGATTGGGTTTGAGTGTATCCATGACAGATGTGAGTTTGTTAATTAATGGTTCAACTTAAGGTGGCAACTTAAATACACATCTGGGTGGATTGAGGCACCTGGGTATTCCAGCGATTGCCTGTTTTTTTATGGACCGCCACCCAGGCTCAAAGGGATCATAAGATTATTCATGCTAGAAACTTCCGTGTGCAGCCGCAAGCTATTATGGGCTCTAGCATAGTTGATTAAGTTGTGTGAACTCTTACAGTGGTAGACTAGCAGATGTAGGGGAAGTAGGTGTAACTGTCTACCCGATCGTAAGGTGCTAACGCTTCTGAAAGACTATGTCTCGGTCATCCGTTTCTCAAACACCATGTAGTGCGAGAATCCCAACGGAGGAGATCGAGTCTTGCGGGGAAAAGTGCGCAAACCTCTGCAGAGTGTACAATCTAATCATGGTTAGCCGTGCCCCCAGTTATGGACATCTTGAGTTTCTAGTACTTGGATTATCATGTGAATCTCATCATGTTACTTTAATTAATTCTGTTGGGATTAATGTTGAAACTTAATTGGGATTGAGATGGTGTCACCCATTCTCAATGTTTAACAACCACCATGATAGTTAAATAAAATTTATTCCTTTGCAGTAGGGAAAAATTGGCTTTTCGCAAAACTGTAACCATAGAGCTTTCCACCAGTCATATATCCATGTAGTATAGCATTATCCTGTTCATTACTCTTTATGTGTTACATTGCCAGCATATTCCATGTGCTGACCCATTTTCGGGCTGCAATGTTTCATGTTGCAGACTTTTCAGACGACGAGTAAGGTGCCTTAGGTCGTGGTCTTATACTCAGTGATGCCGTTGGAGTTGATGGACTCGCTTATCTTCCAAGTCTTCCGCTGTTATCGTTTTTAGATGGCCTTAAGCCATATTTATTGTATTAAGTTCTCTTTTGAGACATTCGATGTAATAAGTGTGTGATTGCTACTCTGTTATAAATCCTTCGAGTACTGTGCGTGTCAGCATTACTGATCCAGGGATGACACTGATGCATTGACCGTCTGAGGTCTGGTCGCTACAAGATGGTATCAGAGCACACACGGACTGTAGGACACGACCACTAAGCTTAAACCCTAGATCACTATTCTCTTCTCATTTCTGACTCCTCTCCATTTTCCACTCGTTTAGGATGGCGGATGCCAGGAACAAGTTCATGCAACCAGATGAAGATACACCCTTTGGACGCCACTTGAAGGAAGTCACTAGATACCTGAACATCGGAATACCAAGCTTCACCGGAACCTACAACGCCACACTACCAAAAGAGGAGCGTTGGATGATTCAAGTTCAAGTTCCAGGAAGGACGTTTATGCCCGTCACCGAGCCCATAGAGTTTTCCTTTGATGCACCAACCTGGAGTCTAGGAAAGAGCATGGCAGCCCACATCACCATGGGACGCATTGGAGAAGTTTACCACAAGGAGCTTAAGGATACCATTTACCAGATTTGTGGGCGCCGAGATGAGCAATGGGAGATGATCAGTACCAAGAAGGATAGATCAATTGCAGCTTTCATCCAGGAGCAAAACCAACACATTCGTCGCCAGGAGAACCAAATGTGCACAGGCATGATAGATCTGAAGAAGGCATTGACCAAGATCACGGAGTTGGAGGAAGAACTCAAGTCTACGCGCGATGGATATGAGGAGGAGATCGCCACGTTGTTGGAGAAGAATGACGACCTGATAAAGAAGATCGGAGTATTCATGGGAGACCCAGCACCAGGAGGAGAAGACGATGATTGCGCTTGCCCGGATAACTACATCATCATCGACGACACCGACTCGGACCCCAGTGAAGATGACTTTGTTGATGAAGCTGGAGCAGATATCATGGAGTCTTCGACCGATCAAAATTTCTAGTAGACCACCATAATCAGTAGTAGTATTCCCCCATGTATATAGTATAGTCCGAGCACTTTGTGACGATAGTTAGATCGATTGTATGCCTTGTTTGAATTGATTTGAGTGATATTGATTGTGTTTGTCTCATGTGCATATGGGTAGTGTTTTCTCTCTAGACCTCATTCTATTCTAAATTCTCATCTTTTCTAAACCCATCAGATGCCTCCGAGACGCGACACCGGATTTGTTTTCCCACCGGAGATCACTCAGTTGATTCAGCAGCAGAATGTCTTGATGCAAGCACTAGTACAGAACCAAGGCAACAACAACAACAACAACCCACCACCACCACCACCTGTTGATCACTTAACCCGTTTCTTGAGACTGAATCCGCCGGTGTATTCCAGTAGCACCGAGCCGATTGTTGCAGATGATTGGCTCCGCAAAGTTGGAAGGGAGTTGACCACTGCAGGATGCACAGATGCGGAAAGAGTGCGTTTTGCCGCACATCAGCTTGATGGACCCGCAGCATCATGGTGGGAGAATTACACAGCCACACACCCTATAGACACTGTCACATGGGACCAGTTCCAGCAAGCTTTTCGTACTGCCCATGTTTCAGCAGGAGCTATGGCCATGAAGAAGCGTGAGTTTCGCAACCTACGCCAAGGAGGACGCACCGTAGGCCAGTATGTGGAGGATTTTAGTAAACTAGCACGTTATGCCCCAGATGACGTTGCTACTGATGCAGCCAAGCAGGAGAAGTTTTTGGAAGGACTGAATGATGAGCTGAGCATGCAGTTGATGGTAGCAACCTTCAACAACTACCAGGAGTTGGTAGATAGAGCTCTCATGATTGAAGGGAAGCAGCAGCAGATTGAAAACCGCAAGAGGAAGTATGGACAAGGGAAGTACAATTCTGGAGCTCAGCAGAAGCCACGTTTTACCCCGAAATCGGGAGGACATTTTCAGCATACCCATGGAGGAGGTAGTTCGCACAATCATAATGGCCCCAAGAATGGTAACGGGAATGGAGGAAGCAACGGCCAGAACCGTACCAACCCATCAACCCCAGCCAAGAGAGACCTGAGCCAAGTCACTTGCTATAAGTGTCAGAAGACTGGACATTATGCCAATGAATGTCCTGAAGCCCAGAATGGAAATGGCAATGGAAGCTCTGGGAAGAAGCCGAACCCTTTCAATAAAGGACATGTGAACCACGTTAACGTGGAGGAGGTTGAAGCCCAGCCAGATGCAGTAATAGGTAAGTTTTTGGTTAAGTCATTTACTGCACTCGTTCTTTTTGATACTGGTGCATCGCATTCATACATATCAAGGGGATTCGTGGATAAGTATAAACTGCCCACCAAAGTTCTTAGAACACCTATGTTAGTGAGTTCACCAGGAGCAGAGTATATGGCAAGCCAAGGATGTTTTCAGATGCCATTGGCCATAGGTAGGCATGTTTTCCCCTCAGACTTAATAATCTTGGAGTCGCAAGGTTTGGATGTGATTTTGGGTATGGATTGGCTGTCGATGTACGGAGGAAACATCGATTGCGCCAGTAAGACGATTTTACTTACCACCCCAGAAGGAAGAAGGATTAAGTATGTATCCCGGCATGTGCCGAAGAGGACTCAGGTGAATTCCTTATCAGGAGTTGTACAGGAGGAAGTACCAGTGGTGAAGGATTTCCCTGACGTATTTCCAGAGGAGTTGCCAGGCATGCCACCGGATAGAGACATTGAGTTTTTGATTGAGCTTTTGCCAGGCACAGGGCCAATATCTAAGAGACCGTACAGGATGCCCGCAAAAGATTTGGAGGAGATTAAGAAGCAGATTAAGGAGTTACTGGATAAAGGCTATATTCGCCCAAGTTCTTCACCCTGGGGATCGCCAGTACTTCTAGTGGAGAAGAAGGATGGATCGTTAAGGATGGTTGTTGATTATCGAGGACTGAATGAAGTGACCATCAAAAACAAGTACCCACTGCCGATGATCAATGATCTGTTTGACCGCTTACAAGGAGCTAAGGTATTTTCCAAGATCGATCTGCGGTCAGGATACCATCAGTTGAAGATTCGAGAGCAGGATATACCTAAGACGGCTTTTACCACTAGGTATGGGCTGTACGAGTATACTGTTATGTCATTTGGTCTGACTAACGCACCTGCCTATTTCATGAACCTGATGAACAAGGTGTTTATGGAGTTTTTGGATAAGTTCGTCGTGGTGTTCATTGATGATATTTTGGTCTACTCCAAGAATGAAGAGGAGCATAAGGAACATTTGCGTTTGGTACTTGAGAAGCTCAGAGAACATCAGTTATACGCCAAGTTCAGCAAATGTGAGTTTTGGTTGAAGGAAGTTGGATTCCTCGGACATGTTATATCCGGAGAAGGAATAGCAGTAGACCCCACCAAAGTTGACACTGTAACAAACTGGGAATCACCCACATCAGTTGGAGAGATCCGGAGTTTTCTTGGACTCGCAGGATACTACCGAAGATTCATTGAGAATTTCTCGAGGATTGCAAAGCCCATGACGGAGCTGTTGAAGAAGGACACCAAGTTCAATTGGACTGAGGAATGTGAAGCTAGTTTCCAGGAGTTGAAGAAACGTTTGGTTACATCACCAGTGTTGATTCTGCCAGATCAGCGCAAGGATTATGAAGTATACTGCGATGCTTCTCGTCGAGGACTTGGAGCAGTGCTTATGCAGGAAGGAAGAGTTGTTTCATATGCCTCACGACAGCTTAAGCCCCATGAGTTGAATTATGCTACGCATGATTTGGAGTTAGCAGCCGTAGTACATGCGTTGAAGACATGGAGACACTTTCTCATCGGAAACCACTGCGAGGTGTACACGGATCATAAGAGTTTGAAATACATCTTCACGCAGAAAGAGTTGAATCTCAGGCAAAGGAGATGGTTGGAGCTCATAAAGGATTATGATATGAGATTGCATTATCACCCCGGAAAGGCTAACGTAGTAGCAGATGCGTTGAGCCGCAAGAGCCATGTCAACACACTCATGACCGGAGAGTTACCAAAGGAATTAGCCGAGGATCTTCGCGAGCTATGTTTGGAGATAGTTCCGAGAGGCTATGTTGCCGCATTAGAAATACAGTCTACTTTGATGGATAAGATCAGAGAAGCTCAGAAGACTGACAAGGAGATTGCCAAAATAAAGGAAAGGATGCGCAAAGGAAAAGCCAAGGGATTTCGTGAGGACGAGCACGATACCTTATGGTTTGAGGACCGCGTTTATGTGCCTAATGATCAGGAGATCAGGAAGTTGATTCTGCAAGAGGCCCATGATTCGCCGTATTCGATTCACCCAGGAAATACCAAGATGTATTTGGATTTGAAGGATACTTTCTGGTGGACCGGAATGAAGAAGGATATTGCGGAGTATGTAGCAGTTTGTGATGTATGTCAGAGAGTGAAGGCAGAGCATCAGAAGCCAGCAGGATTGCTACAACCATTGCCGATACCCGAATGGAAGTGGGATAAGCTAGGCATGGATTTTATCACGGGATTGCCCAGGACTCGTTCAGGCTATGACTCGATATGGGTTGTAGTCGATCGTTTGACGAAGGTAGCTCATTTCATCCCAGTGAAGACCACTTACACCAGTGCTAAGTTGGCAAAGATATACATGACCAGGATCGTATGTCTGCATGGAGTTCCGAGGACCATTGTATCAGATAGAGGAACCCAGTTTACTTCAAAGTTTTGGAATCAGTTGCACGAAACTTTGGGTACCAGGCTAGAGTTCAGTACAGCCTTTCATCCACAGACAGACGGACAGACCGAGAGAGTCAATCAGATTTTGGAGGACATGCTGAGAGCTTGTGCGCTTGATTATGGATCTAGTTGGGACGACAATTTGCCTTATGCAGAGTTCTCTTATAACAACAGTTATCAAGCCAGTTTGAAGATGGCCCCTTTCGAAGCGCTGTACGGAAGAAGGTGCAGAACACCGTTGTTGTGGGACGAAGTTGGAGACCGACAGTTGTTTGGACCAGATTTGATTAAGGAATCTGAACAGAAGGTGAAGTTGATTCGCGATAGGCTCAAGGTAGCCCAATCCAGGCAGAAGAGCTATGCGGATTCTAAACGCAAGGAGACTGTTTACGAAGTCGGAGACAGAGTTTATCTTCGTGTATCCCCACTTCGAGGAGTTAAGCGCTTTGGAGTTAAGGGAAAGTTAGCGCCACGATTTGTAGGACCATACAAAGTTTTGGAGCGTATGGGAGAAGTTGCTTACAAGTTGGAATTACCCGAAGGATTGTCAGGAGTTCACGATGTGTTCCACGTTTCCCAGTTGAAGAAGTGCCACGCAGAGATGGCTGATATACCATTGAGAGATACAGTGCCACTGGAAGCAATTCAGTTGGATAGTGATTTGACCTATGAGGAGAAACCAGTCAAGATTCTCGAATATGCCAGTCGAGTCACGCGCAGCAAGGTTATCAAGTTTTGCAAAGTTCAGTGGAGCCACCATACCGAGGATGAAGCCACCTGGGAGCGAGAGGAAGATCTACGGAAGGACCACCCTCACCTATTTTCTAGCCAACCCGAATCTCGAGGGCGAGATTCATCTTAAGGGGGGTAGGTTTGTAACATCCCAAATTTTCAATTTGGAATGTTATACATTAGAGCATCATTGCATATCATATTTTATTTGCATTTTGATTTTGATCCTAGAAATTCTACGCAACTCAAGGACCCACGGAGAGAGTTGGGGATTTCGTTATTTTCATATTTGGGTTTCCTCAAATTTTTGAAAAGAGGATCATTTGATTTTATTTATTTTATCTTCAATTATTTCATTTATAAAAATAAGAGAGAGGGAATAAAATGACTTTCCCAAAAATAAGAAATATTGAGGATTTAATAAAAAATCAAATAAGATTTTATTTTGGAGTTTTTCGCTATTTTATTCGAATTTAGGAAAAATTGCACGTTTTTCAAATTGCATTTTAGGGCCAAGAAAATGTTCATCTCGTTCTAAATATTTTATTTAGACGGTGAAAATTTGTTTTGGCATTTTTAGATTTTTATTTATTTTTCTAGGATTTATTTTCTGTTCGGTGGAATTGTTTTTAAAAAAAACGTCCAGCGCCCGACTGGGCCGAGGCCCAGCCGAGCCGGCCCAGCTCCCCCGCGCCGCCGTCTCCCTCCAGGAGACCGCGACCGCCGCCGCCGTCGCCGAGTCCGACCCGGACTCCGCCTCCCCGCCGCCTTGCCCCCTCCTCCAAGCCGCCCCTCCCCCCTCTTAAAAGCCGCCCCCGCCCCGCCGCCTCACCCCGTCCGCCCGCCGCCGAAGCCGCCCCGCCGCCCGAAGCCCGCCGCCGCCGACGCCCGAAGCCGCCGCCCGTCCCGCGCCCCACCCCGCCGCCTCACCCCGCCCGCCGGAGCCGCCCCGCCTCGCCGGAGCCTCGCCTGAGGTATACGCCGCCGCCGCCCCGCCGTCGTTCGGTTTTTTTGAACCGATCCGGTTTTTTAAAAAACCCTAGTTTTCGTTTTTTTAGAATAGATCGGTTTTATTTTTTCCCCGGTTTAGTTTAGTTAGCGGACGTTCGTCCGTACGTTCGTTTTAACGAACGAGTTTCGCCGTTTAGTCGCTGTTAACGAACGTTCGTTCGTTAGCCTGTTCGTCCGTTTTCTTTTTCTCGGATTTTCCGCGATTATTTCTGATCGCGATTTCCGATCTGTTTTTCGTTTTCGTTTTTCTTTTCGCTCGTTTGTCGGAATCAGGCGATTCAAGCGCCTAGAGTTTCGTCTCGAAGCCCTCTTTCCGTTTAACCAACTCAAACAAGTTTTTGCTTCTGTAAAATTTGACTTAGGTCCAGATTAGTAAACGAAGCTTGTTTCTTTCGCCGTTTGACTTTCGTTGCTTCGTTTGATTTGATTCTTTTTGCAAACCGGAGTTCTTAAGTTGAACTTTCTGGTTAGATCTCTTATTCGAGTTTTACCTGTGCATTAGATGAGTACTTATTGTATGCTTGTTTGTTTGCGATAGAGTACCCGGAGTGCGCCGCTTGCTACTTCGAATCCCTAGGTTTCACGGATCATCAGCAAGGCAAGTAACACTTTGATCATACTTTTCATTACCCAGTTTTATTGCATTAGATCAATCCTCAAACACTGCATGATTAGGATCTGATTAAATTGTGGGTTTTGGGAAGTAGATGAGGTAGTACCTATTACCTGTTTTGTATTCAAACCCTTGGGAGTTACTGCTACGTTTGCTTATATTGCTATGCTATGCTAGTAGACGTGGATTGGGTTTGAGTGTATCCATGACAGATGTGAGTTTGTTAATTAATGGTTCAACTTAAGGTGGCAACTTAAATACACATCTGGGTGGATTGAGGCACCTGGGTATTCCAGCGATTGCCTGTTTTTTTATGGACCGCCACCCAGGCTCAAAGGGATCATAAGATTATTCATGCTAGAAACTTCCGTGTGCAGCCGCAAGCTATTATGGGCTCTAGCATAGTTGATTAAGTTGTGTGAACTCTTACAGTGGTAGACTAGCAGATGTAGGGGAAGTAGGTGTAACTGTCTACCCGATCGTAAGGTGCTAACGCTTCTGAAAGACTATGTCTCGGTCATCCGTTTCTCAAACACCATGTAGTGCGAGAATCCCAACGGAGGAGATCGAGTCTTGCGGGGAAAAGTGCGCAAACCTCTGCAGAGTGTACAATCTAATCATGGTTAGCCGTGTCCCCGGTTATGGACATCTTGAGTATCTAGTACTTGGATTATCATGTGAATCTCATCATGTTACTTTAATTAATTTTGTTGGGATTAATGTTGAAACTTAATTGGGATTGAGATGGTGTCACCCATTCTCAATGTTTAACAACCACCATGATAGTTAAATAAAATTTATTCCTTTGCAGTAGGGAAAAATTGGCTTTTCGCAAAACTGTAACCATAGAGCTTTCCACCAGCCATATATGCATGTAGTATAGCATTATCCTGTTCATTACTCTCTATGTGTTACATTGCCAGCATATTCCATGTGCTGACCCGTTTTCGGGCTGCAACGTTTCATGTTGCAAACTTTTCAGACGACGAGTAAGGTGCCTTAGGTCGTGGTCTTATACTCAGTGATGCCGTTGGAGTTGATGGACTCGCTTATCTTCCAAGTCTTCCGCTGTTATCGTTTTTAGATGGCCTTAAGCCATATTTATTGTATTAAGTTCTCTTTTGAGACATTCGATGTAATAAGTGTGTGATTGCTACTCTGTTATAAATCCTTCGAGTACTGTGCGTGTTAGCATTACTGATCCAGGGATGACACTGATGCACAGAGACTTGACCGTCTGAGGTCTGGTCGCTACAGCATATATGATTTGCATCTGGCTAGTATATGGCAAGTTGTTTGACCATTGTATGACATGCATCTAGCTAGCTTGCATAGATGGTATATGGAGGAGCGACGCGCGTTTCGGCCGGAGCAAAGCGTAGCGCGGAGGGGAGCGGACGCGAGCGGCGCGCGGAAGGACACGGCCGACCAAAGCGAGGCCCCTTGCGCGGCACGCGCGGACGGCCAACCGGCGTCGCAACGGTGGTGATGACGAAGGCGGCGAGGCCGACGACAAGGACGCGCCGTCCCGCGCGGCCGCTTTAGGGGCGGGTCAAAGTCAAGCCCCCGAGCACTACGGGAGAGACGGCGCGACGCCGCGGCAGTGATGGCGAAGATGGTCCCGCCCGGACTGCGAAACCAGCAGCAGCGCGATATCATAGTACCGCCCCACAGTGGGCGCCAACTGTCGGGATATTCTCATGGGGGGTGCAAAACGACAGATGCCACAGGGTGGCTTAGTGTGAGGGCAAGACTGCTGCCGGAATATCCGGGGACGGGTATGCGAGTAGCACGCGGTAGTTTACCCAGGTTCGGGGCTCTCCGGAGATATGATACCCCTACTCCTGCATGTCTGAGTGTATATCTGGGGTGTACATCGGGCAGTACAAAGTGCTCCTGGAGCTGTATTTGGAGTCAGTGCCATAGGCATCTGACTTTGTATATATGCGTATGAGCTAGTGGCTGCATGTGCCTGGGCATGCATGCGTGAGTGGCCTTGTGGCCGGCCAAGTGCATGTGGCATGGCTATGTGTGTGGTGTCTTCCTCCTTGGATGGATGGATGGATGCCCATATAAATAGGCATGGCTAGCTTGGGTGGTGGTGGTGTTGGTTGTAAGCTACATTGGGTAGTTTACAAACCAAGCTATGTGTGAGGCATGGTGCATGCCATGCTTGTCCCCTAGGGCATTTTATAAGTCAATGCCCAGGGGACACGGTACGCTGTAGATGACGTTGCGGTACGGCTGTCCCGTCGGGGTCTTGTCGGTGTTGGGTTGAGCTGCACTCGGCGGCCGGCTGGTTGGCGCAGTCGGCAGCCGGCAGCCGACCAGGTAGTCGGCCGTGTGGAGCAGTCGGACGGGGAGCCATCTGGAGCGGTCGGGCAGTCGGACTGAGGGGCTTTGCTAGCCCCGATGTCTTGAAATATCGTCTTGCCGTCTTTGGGGTACCCATAGTCAATAACTCCGACAAGAACACAAAGAGTTGTGGGCGGTGATCGTCATATTTCTTACCACCAATGTCTTATTTTGATTCGGCGATACTATTGGATAAAGGGCCTGGACCAACGTTACATGACCACGTTCATGAGACCGGTTCCACCGACACACATGCAACTAGTTTTGCATAAAGGTGGCTGGCAGGTGTCTGCTTCTCCAACTTTAGTTGAATCGAATTTGACCGCGGCCGGTCCTTGTTGAAGGTTAAAACAGCAAACTTGATAAATCACTGTTGTGGTTTTGATGCGTAGGTAAGGACGGTTCTTGCTAGAAGCCCGTAGCAGCCACGTAAAACTTGGAACAACAAAGTAGAGGACATCTAACTTGTTTTTGCAGGGCATCTTGTGATGTGATATGGTTAAGACATGATGTGATATACGTTATTGTATGAGATGATCATGTTTTGTAAAAGTCACTGGCAACCGGCAGGAGCCTTATGGTTGTCTCTTTATTGTATGAAATGCAAACGCCATGTAATTGCTTTACTTTATCACTATGCGTTTGCGACAGTTGTAGAAGCAATAGTTGGCGAGACGACCACGATGCTACGATGGAGATCAAGGTGTCAAGCCGGTGACGATGGAGATCATGACAGTGCTTTGGAGATGGAGATCAAAGGCACAAGATGATGATGGCCATAGCATGTCACATATTTTGATTGCATGTGATGTTTATCTTTTATGCATCTTATTTTTCTTAGTATGGCGGTAGCATTATAAGGTGATCCCTTAACTAGAATTTCAAGGTATAAGTGTTCTCCCTGAGTATGCACCGTTGCGACATTTCGTCGTGCTGAGACACCACGTGATGATCGGGTGTGATAGGCTCCACGTTTACATACAATGGGTGCAAGACAGTTTTGCACATGCAGAATACTCAGGTTAAACTTGACGAGCCTAGCATGTACAGACATGGCCTCGTAACATTGGAGATCGAAAGGTCGAACGTGAATCATATAGTAGATATGATCAACATAGAGATGTTCATCATTGAAGACTACTCCATCTCACGTGATGATCGGACATGGTTTAATTGATTTGGATCACATAATCATTTAGATGTCTCGAGGGATATCTATCTAAGTGCGAGTTCTTAAGTAATATGATTAATTGAACTTAATTTATCATGAACTTAGTCCTGATAGTATTTGCATATCTATGTTGTAGATCAATTGCACACGTATAGCTCCCCTGTTTTATTTTTGATATGTTCCTAGACAAAACTAAGTTGAGAGATGATAGTAGCAATGATGCGGACTGGGTCCGTGATCTGAGGATTATCCTCATTACTGCACAGAAGAATCATGTCCTTGATGCACCACTAGGTGACAAACCTGTTGCAGGAGCAGATGGAGACGTTATGAACGTTTTGCAAGCTCGGTATGATGACTACTTGATAGTTTAGTGCACCATGCTTTACAGCTTAGAACCAGGACTTCAAAAATGTTTTTGAATGCCATGGAGCATATGAGATGTTCCAAGAATCTTAAAATGATATTTCATACTCACGCCCGTGTTAAGAGGTATGAGACCCGTGACAAGTAGTTTGCCTACAAGATGTAGGAGAATAGCTCGGCTAGTGAGCATGTGCTCAGAATGTCTGGGTACTACAATCGCTTGAATCAAGTGCGAGTTAATCTTCTAGATAAGATAGTGATTGACATAGTTCTCTAGTCACTATCACCAAGTTACTAGAACTTCATGATGAACTATAATATGCAAGGGATGAAGAAAATGATTCCCAAGCTCTTCGCGATGCTGAAATCAGCGAAGGTAGAAATCAAGAAATAGCATCAAGTGTTGATAGTTAACAAGACCACTAGTTTCAAGAAAAAGGGCAAGGGAAAGAAAGGGAAACTCCAAAAGAATGGCAAGAAAGTTGCCGCTCGCATGAAGAAGCCCAAAGCTAGACCCAAGCCTGAAACTGAGTGCTTCTACTACAAAGGAAATGGTGACTGGAAGTGGAACTGCCCTAGATACTTGGCGGATAAGAAGGATGGCAAAGTGAACAAAGGTATATTTGATATGCATGTTATTGATGTGTACTTTACTAGTGTTTATAGCAACCCCTCGGTATTTGATAATGGTTCAGTTGTTAAGAGTAGTAACTCGAAACAAGAGTTGCAAAATAAAGAGAGACTAGTTAAGGACGAGGTGACGATGTATGTTCGAAGTAATTCCAAGGTTGACACGATCACCATCACACACTCCCTCTACCTCCAGGATTAGAATTGAACCTAAATAAATGTTATTTGGTGTTTGTGTTGAGCATTAATATGATTAAATCATGTTTATTGCAATATGGTTATTCATTTAAGTCAGAGAATAATTGTTGTTCTATTTATATGAGTAAAACCTTCTATGGTCATACACCCAATGTGAATGGTCTATTGAATCTCGATCGTAGTGATACACATATTCATAATACTGATGACAAAAGATGCAAAGTTGAAAATGATAATGCAACATATTTGTAGCACTGTTGTTTAGGTCATATTGGTGTAAAATGCATGAAGAAACTCCATGCGGATGGGCTTTTGGAATCACTTGATTATGAATCATTTGATACTTGCGAACCATGCCACATGGGCAAGATGACTAAAACTCCGTTCTCTGGAACAATGGAGCGAGCTAATGACTTATTGGATATAATACATACCGATGTATGCGGTCCGATGAGTGTTGAAGCCCGTGGCGGGTATCGTTATTTTCTAACCTTCACAGATGATTTGAGCAGATATGGGTATATCTACTTAATGAAACACAAGTCTGAAACATTTGAAAAGTTCAAATAATTTCAGAGTGAAGTGGAGAATCATCGTAACAAGAAAATAAAGTTTCTATGATCTGATCGCGGAGGCGAATATTTGAGTTACGAGTTTGGCCTTCATTTAAAACAATGTGGAATAGTTTCACAACTCACGCCACCTGGAACACCACAGTGTAATGGTGTGTCCGAATGTCGTACTGTACTTTATTAGATATGGTGCGATCTATGATGTCTTTTACCGATTTACCACTATCGTTTTGGGGTTATGCATTAGAGACAGCTGCATTCATGTTAAATAGGGCACCATCTAAATCCGTCGAGACGACACCGTATCAATTGTGGTTTGGCAAGAAACCAAAGCTATCGTTTCTTAAAGTTTGGGGTTGCGATGCTTATGTGAAAAAGCTTCGGCCTGATAAGTGCTACCTCTTGAGCACTGCGTTGGTTTTCCCTTGAAGAGGAAAGGGTGATGCAGCAAAGTAGCGTAAGTATTTCCCTCAGTTTTGAGAACCAAGGTATCAATCCAGTAGGAGGCTACGCGCGAGTCCCTCGCACCTACACAAACAAATAAATCCTTGCAACCAACGTGATAACGGGTTGTCAATCCCTACACGGTCACTTACGAGAGTGAGATCTGATAGATATGATAGGATAATATTTTTGGTATTTTTGTGATAAAGATGCAAAGTAAAATAAAAGCAACGGAAATAACTAAGTGTTGGAAGATTAATATGATGGAAAATAGACCCGGGGGCCATAGGTTTCACTAGTGGCTTCTCTCATGAGCATAAGTATTTTACGGTGGGTGAACAAATTACTGTTGAGCAATTGACAGAATTGAGCATAGTTATGAGAATATCTAGGTATGATCATGTATATAGGCATCACGTCCGAGACAAGTAGACCGACTCCTGCCTGCATCTACTACTATTACTCCACACATCGACCGCTATCCAGCATGCATCTAGAGTATTAAGTTCATAAGAACAGAGTAATGCCTTAAGCAAGATGACATGATGTAGAGGGATAAATTCATGCAATATGATAAAAAACCCATCTTGTTATCCTCTATGGAAACAATACAATACATGCCTTGCTGCCCCTACTGTCACTGGGAAAGGACACCGCAGGATTGAACCCAAAGCTAAGCACTTCTCCCATTGCAAGAAAGATCAATCTAGTAGGCCAAACCAAACTGATAATTCGAAGAGACTTGCAAAGATAACCAATCATACATAAAAGAATTCCGAAGATTCAAATATTGTTCATAGATAAACTTGATCATAAACCCACAATTCATCGGTCTCAACAAACACACCGCAAAAGAAAATTACGTCGAATAGATCTCCACAAGAGAGGGGGAGAACATTGTATTGAGATCCAAAAAGAGAGAGAAATCCATCTAGGTAATAACTATGGACCCGAAGGTCTGAGGTAAACTACTCACACTTCATCGGAGAGGCTGTGGTGTTGATGTACAAGCCCTCCGTGATCGATGCCCCCTCCGGCGGAGCTCCGGAACAGGCCCCAAGATGGGATCTCATGGGTACAGAAGGTTGCGGCGGTGGAATTAGGTTTTGGCTCCGTATCTGATCGTTTGGGGGTACGTAGGTATATATAGGAGGAAGGAGTACGTCGGTGGAGCAACAGGGGGCCCACGAGGTTGGAGGGCGCGCCCAGGGGGGTAGGCGTGCCCCTACCTCGTGGCTTCCTTCTTTATTTCTTGACGTAGGGTCCAAGTCCTCTAGATCATGTTCGTTCCGAAAATCACGTTCCCGAAGGTTTCATTCCGTTTGGACTCCGTTTGATATTCTTTTTCTGCGAAACTCTGAAATAGGCAAAAAACAGCAATTCTGGGCTGGGCCTCCGGTTAATAGGTTAGTCCCAAAAATAATATAAAAGTGAATAATAAAGCCCAATAATGTCCAAAACAGAAGATAATATAGCATGGAGCAATCAAAAATTATAGATGCGTTGGAGACGTATCAGGCATCCCCAAGCTTAATTCCTGCTCGTCCTCGAGTAGTTAAATGATAAAAACAGAATTTTTGATGCGGAATGCTAGTTGGCATAATTTCAATGTAATTCTTCTTAATTGTGGTATGAATATTCAGATCCGAAAGATTCAAGATAAAAGTTCATATTGACATAAAAATAATAATACTTCAAGCATACTAACTAAGCAATTATGTCCTCTCAAAATAACATGGCCAAAGAAAGTTCATCCCTACAAAATCATATAGTTTAGTCATGCTCCATTTTCGTCACACAAGAATGCTCTCATCATGCACAACCCCGATGACAAGCCAAGCAATTGTTTCATACTTTAGTAATCTCAAACTTTTTCAACCTTCACGCAATACATGAGCGTGAGCCATGAATATAGCACTATGGGTGGAATAGAATATCACTACTGGAATCAGCTACTTTGCCATCTGCTAGCAGACGGCAAAGAAGCTCTTTGCCATCTGCTACCCAAAAGCTGACGGCAAAGAACTGGCTGATGGCAAAGACTTTCTTTGCCATCAGCCAGTTCTTTGCCATCCGCTAGCTGACGGCAAAGATTCTTTGCCGTCGGCTAGCTGATGGCAAAGAGGGAGGGGGACCCCACTGACGAGCTGCTTAAAAAAAACTTAACGGCCCCCCTCTTTGCCGTCTGCTAGCAGACGGCAAAGAGCAAAAAAGCGGACGACAAAGGGGGCGGACGGCAAAGACTTAACATATCTAACGGCCGCGCCCCACCCCGCCCTGTTTCTCTCCCTGCTCTTCACACGCGCGCCGCCGCCCCCACCACTCGCCCCCGCCCCGTCGCCACTGCCGCCCGGCACCGCCGCCCCACCACCCGGCGCCCCACCGGCCCCCCGCCCCGTCGCCCCCGCCGCCCTACCGTCTCGGCGCCGCCGCGCCCTACCGCCCCGGGCCCGGCGCCGCCGCCGCAGGCCGCCCCGCCCCCCTCCTCCACCGGCCACCTCCCCCACCGGGCCCCCGCCCCGTCGCCCCCGCCGCCCTACCGTCTCGGTGCCGCCGCGCCCGGGCCCCCCCCGCGCCCCACCGCCCCGGGCCCGCCGCCGCCGCCCCAGGCCGCCCCGCCCCCCTCCTCCACCGGCCCTGCCCCAGGTGAGCTCTACCTCCTCTTTTTTTCCTTTTTTTTCTGTTTTTTTAGTTTTAGGTTTATGTTTAGTTTAGATTTAGTTTTAGTTTTAGTTTTAGGTTTAGTTTTAGGTTTAGTTTTAGGTTTAGTATTAGTTTAGTTTTAGGTTTAGATTTAGTTTTTTCCTTTTTTCTGTTTTTTAGTTTTAGGTTTATGTTTAGTTTAGATTTAGTTTTAGTTTTAGTTTTAGTTTTAGTTTTAGTTTTAGATTTAGGTTTAGTTTTAGGTTTAGTTTAGTTTGAGGAAAGAAGAAGAAGAAGAAAAAAAGAGGAGAGGTGGAGAAGAAGAAGAGGAAAAAGGAAAGGAAGAAGAAGAGGAGGAGGAGGAGGAGGAGAAAAAAGGAGAAGAGGAAGAAGAAGAAGAAAAAAGAGGAGAGGAGGAGAAGAAGAAGAGGAAAAAGGAAAGGAGGAAGAAGAAGAAGAAGAAGAAGAAGAAGAAGAAGAAGGAAAAAAAGGAAGAAAAGGAAGAAAAGGAAGAAGAGGAAGAAGAAAAGGAAAAAAGAGGAAAAAACCCCGACCCGACATGGCACCCCGACCCCGACCCGGCACCCCGACACGACACCCCGACCCCTAGACCCCGACCCCGACACCCCGACCCCGAGCCTGACCCGACACCCCGACCCCGACACCGACACGGCACCCCGACCCCGACCCGGCACCCCGACCCGACACCCCGACCCCGAGACCCTGACCCCGACACGGCACCCCGACACCGACACGACACCCCGACCCCCGACACCTCCCGAAAAGGTGTTCTTTGGCCTTCCAGAGGCCGACGGGGTCATATATTTGTGAATTATTAGTTAGGTCATATATTTTTCGATTTTGTTATGAAAAACATCATATATAATTGTGTTGATCGGGTAGTTTTAAATGTGTAGTTGTTTCATCGCCGCGAGGTTTGGTGTTCGACGACCTCGCCGTGCGTTTGACGAGCTCTGCCCCTTCGTTCGTGGGTGAGCACAAATGACATGTCCTCCTCCCCCATTAATTATTTGATCTATTCCGATGAAACTTGATAGCTAGCTATATATGTGTCTTGAATCATCAGTATGCGTAACCAATATGTGTCTCCCGTTCGAAAGCGTCATAGTTATAAATATGCATGCATTTGCATATTTATAACCTTGATTCTTTCGAATTGTCCAACGCTATCCATGGACAGCCGGAGTATGTTTAGATTGGGTTCGTTTTCCCATATGCTTTGCTCCGGATCCGATGCATAAATTTCGTCAGTGCCTCCCCTGTTGTTCTCCGGGTACACATCCTCTCTGTTTATTGCAGAGACGTGTATCAGTAGAACAGCGGGGAGGTGCTGCCGAAATTTTGCGTAGGATCCGGAGCATAGCATGGGAAAATGAACCCAATCTAAACATACTCGGGTGGGATTAGGACCTATCATTACCTATTAGAGTGTAGGTTGCATGGACATAATAAAATTGACAAAGTAGATCAACTGATGAATATATACATGGTGAATTATATATATATATTTGTTGTGTGTCTAGTAGCTCTGAAAGTCAAGATGAGTGATCGTGCGTGGATGTACACCGGTCACACTGGTCAGAACAAATGGAGCACTGAATGGTTCACAAAAACCAAGGGGTTTGTGCGAGCCGCATTTGCAAATGGCCAGAGGAAAACCTGGTGCCCCTGTTTACGGTGCGGCAATTGGGAAAAGAGGACAGAGGCTGAAATGGGCAAACACTTGTAGAAGAGTGGTTTTACGCCCGATTATACGGTGTGGACATTTCATGGTGAGTCTGCCCAACGTGACCGAGCTGAGGTGGATCGTCGTCGCACCGACGAGCATGGTACCGGGATGGAAAACATGGTGCAAGACTTTGATGATGCTCGGGATTCGGACGAGGAGATGGAGGAATCTGCAAAGGCCTTCAATGAAATGTTGGAGTCTTCAAAACGTCCGCTCCATGAGCACACTGAGCTTTGTCAGTTGGATGCCATCTCACAAGTAATGGCTCTGAAGGCTCAGTTCAACTTGGGCAGAGAATGCTACGATGCAATGATGACAGTATTTGGACGCTTTCTACCCAAAGGCCATGTAATGCCTGCAAACCTGTACCAGTCGGACAAAATCCTCCGTGCACTGAAGATGCCCTATGATAAGATACATGCCTGTGAGAAAGGATGTGTCTTGTTTAGGCTTGACTATGCGGACTTGAACTATTGTCCCATTTGCAAGTCTTCCAGGTATGTTGTGGTAGACAACGGTATGGGTGAGAAGACACAGACCAAAATCCCTGTTAGTGTTCTTCGGTATATGCCAATCGTACCAAGACTTCAACGTCTTTTCATGGTCGAAGAGACGGCCAGACAGATGACACGGCACAAAACGGGCAAAAGAACCGAACTAGATGCAGATGGGAATCTGATGATTGTACACACATCGGATGGTGTTGCGTGGAAAAAGTTTGATGAATTACATGGTGACAAAGCGGCAGATCGAGGCATCCTCGAGTCGGCATCAGCACGGATGGGTTCAGTGTGTTTGGTATGACGGCAGCCCAATACAGTTGTTGGCCCGTATTTGTCTTTCCACTCAATCTCCCCCCCGGACAGATTATGCAAATAAAGAACATTTTCCTGACGTTGATAATTCCAGGGCCCAACTATTCGGGGAAAAATATGAATGTGTACATGTAGCCGCTTAAGGACGAATTGCAAGAAGCCTGGGATAATGGGTTCAAGACATACGACGCCTATAGCAAACGGAACTTCATAATGCGTGTCTGGTACATGTACTCGATGCATGACTTGCCGGCGTATGCGCTATTCGTTGGCTGGTGTGTGCAATGAAGGTTCCCGTGCCCCACATGCAAGGGAGCTCTTGAGTTTCGTTGGCTTCAGGCCGGTCGCAAGTTTTCTTGCTTCGACATGCATAGACAGTTCCTGAATCCTCGCCATAAGTTCAGGAAAGACAAGAAGAACTTCATCAGAGGTAGAGTTGTCAAAAACTCTGTTCCACCTGCATTGACAGGCCAACAGACCCTGGATCAGTTAAACGCTCTCGAGCCAGATCCAGAGCGTCCAGGGTACTTCAAGGGGTATAATTCTAAGCACGCCTGGACTCACAAAACATGCTTATGGGATCTGCCTTACTTCAAAGACCTCCTTTGCCCGCACAACATAGACGTGATGCACACTGAGAAGAATATCGCCGAGGCACTTTTTGGTACATTGTTCGGCATAGATGGGAAGTCAAAGGATAATACTAAGGCTAGAGTCGATCTGGAGGCGCTATGTGATAGGCCGTTACAAAACATGAAAGAACCGAAAGGAAAGCAGAACTGGACAAAGCCAAAGGCATGGTTCAATCTTGGAAGGCCAGCTATGAGGGTAATTATCTTGTGGGTGAAAATGCAGTTGATGTTCCCCGATGGGTATGCAGCGAATCTAAAGAGGGGAGCCAGTCTTGATAAATTGAAGATATTTGGTCTCAAGTGTCATGATTGGCACATATGGATTGAGCGGGTAATGCCGGTGATGTTGCGTGGCTTCATCCCTGAGGATGAATGGCTAGTACTGGCAGAACTCAGCTATTTCTTCCGTGTTCTTTGTGCGAAAGAACTATCGCCTGGCGTGCTAGAAGAAATGGAAGAGTTGGCGCCGGAGTTGATCTGCAAGTTAGAGAAGATCTTTCCACTGGGCTTCTTTAATCCAATGCAACATTTGATTTTGCATCTCCCGACCGAGGCAAGATTGGGGGGGCCCATGCAAAATCGTTGGTGCTACCCAACTGAGAGGATGCAGAAGACGCTTCGACAAAAATGTAAAAATAAACGTAGAATTGAAGCATCGATGGCTGAGGCATTCATCACCGAGGAGGCGGCAAACTTCGTGACAGCACACTACGAAGCCAAAAATCGTCATTTGCATAATCCGGAGCCTCGGTACAATGCTGACGACCCTAAAAAGGGTGGATCCAACCTCAGCCTATTCAAAGGGAATCTCGCACCAGCCAGTGTTTCAAATCCAGTATCTTTGGATAACGAACAATGGCGGACCATTTCGTTGTATATCTTCAACAACCTGATAGAAGTGCGGCCGTACATCGAGTAAGTTCTCGGTACATAGTTTCGCAACTTCTATTTCCTTTGACCTGCTCTTATTCCTGGATATTTCATACAGTCGATACGTCGCCTTATTCTCGTATGGAGCGGTGATCCAAAAGGATTTTGTCGAAGAGTATGAGCTTCTCGCAAAGCTAGGAGGCGGCTATCCCGGTTTCATCTCTTGGTTCAAACAAACGGTAATTTCTATTAGACAATTTCATTTCATTCGCTAATTTGTGCGTAATGCAACAATCCTTTCATATTAAACTTGTAGGCTAATTCCGAGTCTATGGACGCCGAATTGAGACAAGTCGCTAATGGTTTTGACTATAAGGTCCGTTCATTTGACAGATACGACATCAACGGGTATCGCTTTCGTACCTATGGCAAAGAGCTATCTATGGCCGACCGAAAGTCTACAAATTGTTGTGTATCTGCTATCGGCGAAGGAGGTACCGAGTATTATGGGAGATTTGAAGCAATTTATGAACTTCTATTCTATGGTGAAAACCCACCGAATGTCGTAGTCTTCAAATGTTATTGGTTTCAGCCGAAGGAGACTAGAAGGACTCATGAACATATAGGGCTAGTTGAAATCAACCAAAGCACCCATTTAGATGTTCCTGATGTCTATATTACGGCTCAACAGGCGACCCAAGTATTCTATCTACCGTGGGCCTGCCAAACTATTCCAAATCTGAAAGGTTGGCATGTCGTTTATGAAGTGCCGCCACGTGCTAGACTATCTCCCCCAAAGGAAGAGGATTATGAACCTCACATTAACCCAGACACATATGGAGGAGAATTCTTCCAAGAGACACGTCTTTCCAAAAAGCGTTTCAAGAACCGCTATACTTCGCCCCAAAACATTGAAGTAGACAGCGACAGTGAATCCGACATCACCCCAGAGGAGGAACAAGAAGAGCCGGAACAAGAAGAGGTTACTGCTGCGGATGACCTGTCATTGCTTGACCGATTACGTCAAGGTGGCCTTCCATATGTTGATGCCACTGAACCCTATGAGCCCGTCATTGATTATAGTGATGATGATGATTATGCATTTATTGATGATACTGATCGAGATTATTAGTAGTGTCAGGTATTAAATTTTTTTATGTTGTACTTGATGATGATACACTTAAGTGATACACATATTATTATTCATGTCGGTCTTTTTTTTATGTTGTACTAATTTCGTTTACTGTTTGTCATGGCAGGTGTTGAAAGATGGTGGGCGCTGGTCGGGAGCGCGCCAAGGCCCCTTCTTTGTCGGCGCGTGGTCTGAGGTCTTCCATTCTAGACGCACCTCTCCGCCGAGCGTTGCTGGACAGTATGGCGACACCGCCGGGCCCTTCTTCGTCGACCGCGGTGCCCAGCAGGGGACGAGGTAGGAAGAGAGGAGGTGGGGCACGTGGTCGCGGGAGAGGAGGTAGGGTGACTGCTACGGCGCCTTCCTCGCCGCGACCCCCAGCTGTTTCACCCGAGCACGTGACTGCTAGGGTGGACTCGTCCGAGGAGGAGGCTACACGGACTCCGGTCCACGAGCCTCCAGTCCACGGGTCTTGGGCCCACGAGCCTCGGGTCGACTGGCCTTCGGCCCACGAGAGTTCGGCCCACGAGACCCCGGAGAAGCACACGTCCGGATGGGGTACCTGGCCGGATCAGCCCGAGGAGCCGAGTGGCCATGCTGATGATGGCGGGGAGCCGACTGATATTGAGGAGGAGGGGGGCACCGTCTACCAGCGTGGTGCTACACGGCTCCCGTCCGTGCCGGCGACCCGCGAGCACAGGTGGTTGATTTTCCCTGATGGGGAGAGGTACATAAGTGCATTTAATATTTTTGTACCTTCTGCATTCACGTTTCTTCAAATAACTAATGCGTTGGCCTTGTCATGCTGCAGGGGTTGGGACCACCATCATAGTGTCCGCCGGCCCAACTCCGTCCTTGGAGTTCTTTGCCGGCAAAACTTCCCGGGGTTTGTCACGTTGCCTGGTGAGGGTCGGCTTCCAGAGCTTGGATTGAGCTGGGAGCACTACTTGGCTGCCCCGGCCCCGCCGGATGAGATTATCGATGGTGTCTTGTGCGACACGAGGGCAGACATGGTGATCAGAAAGTTCTGGGTAATTTCTCCTTTACACATTTAAAAATCTTCAACTAGCTAGTTATTAATTGTACTAATCAATATTGTCTCATTTGATTGCAGACATTCTACAGGTGTGAGGAGGGATACGAGGAGGACGCGGCACATGTTATCGAGAACGTCTGCAAGCGCCTACTACAGAACTTACGGCACGAGGCTCGGGTGCAGGCTGTTCGAGACTACTACGCCTTGCGTGGTATCAAGAAGACCAAGCTGGTGTGCCGCGATAACTTCCTGAGTAAGGAGCAGTACATGAAGGTAATTCTTAAGGCCTTCTACTTAAGTTCCTTCATTTAGTAATTCTTAGCCGTAGCGCTCAAGTTTCTATTTGCTAACTTAGGCGCCTCCGAGATGGTGTGCGGATCGGATGGATTGTTGGGAGGTGTTGGTCAATGGGTGGTGCTCAAAAGAATGGCTATCCCTCCACAACGAGGCCAAGGACAAACGTGCCCAAATGGAAGGTGTGCCACACCATCAAGGCAGCTCCAACTTATATCAGTTCGGGCGGAACTGGGTATGTGGTTTGCTTCATGATTCATGCAATTCATTCATCATGCTAGCTTGAGCCCTTTAATTACTAATTTACATTGTTTCACTCTTTCAGGCACGCCACAATAAGGTGGATAAGGTGCCAGAGGTGTACGACCTGTATGCCATGGCCCACACTGCCTCTTTCAAGAAAGTCAAGGCTTTCTCTCAGTCTGACCTCAATGATGCAAACAACTTCACCAACATCTCCTCCCACAACAAGCTCGTGAGATATAGAGATGAGGGGAAGGCGAGGAAAGGGGAGGACTTTAACCCGAGCCAGGGTCCCATTGATCCAGAGCTGGTGATGATATCTGGTAGCGGGAGGTCCCATGGCTCCATAGCCATTGAAGATGGACTTATCCGTTGTCCTAGCACTCTCCCGGAGATCAAGGCGCGTCAGTCGAGCTCCGCTCTTGAGATCAGGCCTCGTGAACGGCCAGTGCAACTCGCCATCAAGGTTAGTGATACGTACTCAGCTATCTTTCTCCATTACATTGTGTGCGCTTCCATCAATGATTACAAATGGTCATGTGAGTGGTGTTGCAGGCTGCTATACAGAGTGAGAGAGATAGAACGGAGAAACTTCTGGCGGAGGCGGCAGAGAGGCAGCGGGAGTTGGAGGAGAGGACGACAAAGATGATGGAGGAGGAGAGGGCACGGAATGACATGCAGGCAAGGGCCATGTACGAGCTCCTTGTGGTAAGTTTCTTCTGCAGATTAGCCAAAACATTCATGTAGTGTTTGTCTCATTACTAACTAGTATGACTGAGTCGTCAAAACCAAATGTGCAGTCTGTGTGCGAGAAGACCGGCCAGACCGCTCCGCCGATGCCAGTGATTGCTCCTGGGACCATGGTGAGTTTACTTTGAATGGACATTACTTGCTAGTCTTAACATTTGAGTGTCATAATTCTAACGAGACATTGGAAATGATCTTTGGTGCAGCTTAACTCCAGAAACGCATCGCACGATCCTTCTCCAGCTACCAGCACTAGCCAGCCCGCTCCTACACCTCCCTGATCACGGTAAGTTTCTCTAGTGTTTTGCTTAACAAATGCATAAAGACCTAGACTTAGCTTTATTTCCTCCAATATGCTTACCATAATGACATAGAGTTAGCTTCTTTTCCTCCAAAATGACTTAATAAGCTTACTGACCTCATAAACCATCCATTTTACCTAAGTTAGCTCTAAAACGATATGTACTTAGCTTACTTATGTCAAAATTGCATAATTAGCTCATAAACGACCCATTTCACCTAGGTTAACTCATAAACGACCCATTTCACCTAGGTTAGCTCATAAACGACCCATTTCACCTAGGTTAGCTCATAAACGATCCATTTCACCTAGGTTAGCTCATAAACGACCCATTTCACCTAGGTTAGCTCATAAACGATGCATTTCACCTAGGTTAGCTCATAAACGATCCATTACACCTAACTTCGCTCCAAAAGATCCATTTCACCTAGGTTAGCTCATAAACGACCCATTTCACCTAGGTTAGCTCATAAACGACCCATTTCACCTAGGTTAGCTCATAAACGACCCATTTCACCTAGGTTAGCTCATAAACGACCCATTTCACCTAGGTTAGCTCATAAACAACCCATTTCACCTAGATTAGCTCATAAATGACCTATTTCACCTAGGTTAGCTCATAAACGACCCATTTCACCTAGGTTAGCTCATAAATGATCCATTTCACCTAGGTTAGCTCATAAACGGTCCATTTCACCTAACTTAGCTCATAAACGATCCATTTCACCTAAGATAGCTCATAAACGATCCATTTCACCTAGGTTAGCTAATAAACGATCCATTTCACCTAAGTTAGCTCATAAACGATCCATTTCAACTAATTTAGCAATAGCAATGGCATATACTTCTTCTTCTAGTCTTCTTCTTCTTCTATTCTTTTTCTTCTAGTCTAATTCTTCTTCTAGTCTTCTTTTTCTAACTTTCTTATTTGTCATTTTGCAGGTTTCATTCACTTCACGGAAGCCAGCTTCCTATGATGGATTGCTTGTTTTTTTCCTTTGATGCACTTCTTGTATTCTGCTCGCTTGCTATGATGGAATTAACTTGCTATGATGAAACTTTGCATATTGTAATATGTATGGATCGATGGAACTATGTGCAACCTACTATGTATGTATGGATGGATATATATGTGCTGGATATTTATTATGTTGGATATATATGTGCTGGATATTTATTGTGAAAGAGTCCTGTGATATATTTGCTGTGACAATTGTTGGATACAAGAAAAACAGAATAAAAAAGAGGCAGTGCAGACTCTTTGCCGTCCGCGGCAGACGGCAAAGACACCTTTGCCATCGGTGGCAGACGGCAAAGGGGGCACGTGGCGCCCACCTGTGCTTCCTGAGAGATGGGCCATTTGGCAAATTTGCCTACCGTGGCGGACGGCAAAGCTAAGCTGATGGCAAAGACTTTGCCTTCGCTGTCCGCCGTGGCAGACGGCAAAAAACAGCGGGCGCTGACGCATTGCTGACGTCAACTGGCGGACGGCAAAGAGGCGCTCAAATTTGCCGTCCGCTGGCGGACGGCAAAGGCCGCCGTTAGCCGCCTAACGGACTAACGCTGGCGGACGTCCAGTATTTTGCCGTCCCTCCTCTTTGCCGTCCGCCGCTGTAGGCAAAGGACTCTTTGCCGTCCGCCATAAAAAGCAGACGGCAAAGGACCTGTTTGCCGACCCTATCTTTGCCATCCCTATTTGCCGTCCGCCGCTGACGGCAAAGCTCTTTGCCGTCACTATTTGCCGTCCGCCGCTGACGGCAAAGCTCTTTGCCGTCCGCCATCCGTGCCTTTGCCGTCCGCGGTGGCAGACGGCAAAATACTGGATTCCTGTAGTGTATAATGATGGTGGTTATGTGGAGAAGACAAAAAAGGAGAAAGTCTCACATCAACGAGGCTAATCAATGAGCTATGGAGATGCCCATCGATTGATGTTAATGCAAGGAGTAGGGATTGCCATGCAACAGATGCACTAGAGCTATAAATATATGAAAGCTCAACAAAAGAAACTAAGTGGGTGTGCATCCAACTTGCTTGCTCACGAAGACCTAGGGCACTTGAGGAGGCCCATTGTTGGAATATACAAGCCAAGTTCTATAATGAAAAATTCCCACTAGTATATGAAAGCGACAAAACAAGAGACTCTCTATCATGAAGATTATGGTGCTACTTTGAAGCACAAGTGTGGTAAAAGGATAGTAACATTGCCCTTCTCTCTTTTTCTCTCATTTTTTTTCTTTTTTTGGTCCTTCTCTTGTTTTTATGGCCTTTCTCTCTTTTTTTTACTCCTCACTTGGGACAATGCTCTAGAAAAATGATGATCATCACACTTCTATTTATTTACAACTAAATGATTACAACTCGATACTAGAACAAAGTATGACTCTATATAAATGCCTCCGGCGGTGTACCGGGATATGCAATGAACCAAGAGTGACATGTATGAAAGAATTATGAACGCTGGCTTTGCCACAAATACTATGTCAACTACATGATCATGCAAAGCAATATGACAATGATGAATGTGTCATGATAAATGGAATGGTGGAAAGTTGCATGGCAATATATCTCGGAATGGCTATGGAAATGCCATAATAGGTAGGTATGGTGGCTGTTTTGAGGAAGATATAAGGAGGTTTATGTGTGAAAGAGCGAATCATATCACGGGGTTTGGATGCACCGGCGAAGTTTGCACCAACTCTCAATGTGAGAAAGGGCAATGCATGGTACTGAAGAGGCTAGCAATGATGGAAAGGTGAGGGTGCGTATAATCCATGGACTCAACATTAGTCATAAAGAACTCACATACTTATTGCAAAAATCTACAAGTCATCAAAAACCAAGCACTACGCGCATGCTCCTAGGGGGATAGATTGGTAGGAAAAGACCATCGCTCGTCCCCGACCACCACTCATAAGGAGGACAATCAAAGGACACCTCATGTTTAAAATTTGTTACATAACGTTTACCATACGTGCATGCTACGGGACTTGCAAACTTCAACACAAGTATTTCTCAAATTCACAACTACTCAACTAGCACAACTTTGATATCACTACCTCCATATCTCAAAACAATCATCAAGCATCAAACTTCTCTTAGTATTCAACACACTCATAAGAAAGTTTTTACTATCTTGAATACCTAGCATATTAGGATTTTTTAAGCAAATTACCATGCTATTTAAGACTCTCAAAATAATCTAAGTGAAGCATGACAGATCAATAGTTTCTATAAAACAAATCCACCACCGTGCTCTAAAAGATATAAGTGAAGTACTAGAGCAAAAACTATATAACTCAAAAGATATAAGTGAAGCACATAGAGTATTCTAATAATTTCCGAATCATGTGTGTCTCTCTCAAAAGTTGTGTACAGCAAGGATGATTGTGGTAAACTAAAAAGCAAAGACTCAAATCATACAAGACGCTCCAAGCAAAACACATATCATGTGGTGAATAAAAATATAGCTCCAAGTAAAGTTACCGATGGAAGTAGACGAAAGAGGGGATGCCTTCCGGGGCATCCCCAAGCTTTGGCTTTTTGGTGTCCTTATATTATCTTGGGGGTGCCATGGGTATCCCCAATATTAGGCTCTTGCCACTACTTGTTCCATAATCTATCAAATCTTTCACCCAAAACTTGAAAACTTCACAACACAAAACTCAGCAGAAAATCTTGAGAGCCCCGTTAGCGAAAGAAAACAAAAGACCACTTCAAGGTACTGTAATGAACTCATTATTTATTTATATTGGTGTTAAACCTACTTTATTCCAACTTCTCTATGGTTTATAAACTCTTTTACTAGCCATAGATTCATCAAAACAAGCAAACAACACACGAAAAACAGAATCTGTCAAAAACAGAACAGTCTGTAGTAATCTGTAACTAACGCAAACTTCTGTCACTCCAAAAAATCAGCCAAAATAGGAAGACCTAGACAATTTGTTTATTGATCAGCAGCAATTGTAATCAGTACTTTATCACGTTCTGGTGATTTTTAACAATTATTTTCGTGAACAGAAAGTTTCTGGAATTTTCTGCAAGATCAAATAACTATCATCCAAGAAGATCCTATAGGTTTAACTTGGCACAAACACTAATTAAAACATAAAAACACATCTAACCAGAGGCTAGATCAAATATTTATTCCTAAACAGAAGCAAAAAAGCAAAACAACTAAAAATAAAATTGGGTTGCCTCCCAACAAGCGCTATCGTTTAACGCCCCTAGCTAGGCATAGTAGCGAGGATAGATCTAGGTATTGCCATCTTTGGTAGGCAATCCATAAGTGGCTCTCATAATAGATTCATATGGTAATTTCATTTTCTTCCTAGGGAAGTGTTCCATGCGTTTATTTAATGGAAATTGGAATCTAATATTCGCTTCCTTCATATCAATGATTGCACCAATCGTTCTAAGGAAAGGTCTACCAAGAATAATAGGACATGAAGGATTGCAATCAATGTCAAGAACGATAAAAACTACGTGCACATAGTTCTTATTTGCAACAATAAGAACATCATTAATTCTTCCCATAGGTTTCTTAATAGTGGAGTCCGCAAGATGCAAGTTTAAAGAGCAATCATCAAAATCACGGAAACCTAACAAATCACACAAAGTTTTTGGAATCATGGAAACACTAGCACGCAAATCACACAAAGCATAGCATTCATGATCTTTAATCTTAATTTTAATAGTAGGTTCCCACTCATCATAAAGTTTTCTAGGAATAGAGACTTCTAACTCAAGTTTTTCTTTATAAGATTGCATCAAAGCATCAACGATATGATTGGTAAAAGCTTTATTTTGACTATAAGCATGAGGAGAATTTAGCATGGATTGCAACAAGGAAATACAATCTATCAAAGAGCAATTATTATAATTAAATTCCTTGAAATCCAAAATAGTGGGTTTATTAATATATAATGTTTTGATCTCTTCAATCCCACTTTTATCAATTTTAGCATCAAGATCTAAAAACTCCGAATTTTTGGAACGCCTTCTAGGGAAAGGTGGATCATATTTAGTCCCATCATTATCAAGATTCATATTGCAAAACAAAGATTTAATAGGGGACACATCAATAACTTTTAGATCTTCACCTTTTTTTGTTTTCATAACAATTAGAGGAACACGCTTTTATAAAGCAATCTTTCTTAGCACGCATCCTAGCGGTTCTTTCTTTGCCCTCATCAATGGAAATTCTCATGGCTTTGAGAGACTCATTGATATCATGCTTAGGAGGAATAGATCTAAGTTTTAAAGAACCAACATCAAGAGAAATTCTATCAATGTTCCTAGCCAATTCATCAACTTTAAGCAATTTCTCTTCAAGCAAAGCATTGAAATTCTTTTGCAAATTCATAAACTCTTTAACACTAGTCTCAAATTCAGAGGGCATCTTATTAAAATTTCCATAAGAATTGTTGTAGGAATTACCATAATTATTAGAGGAATTACTAGGATAAGGTCTAGGATTAAAGTTCTGTGACGCCTGGATAATTAAGCTACAGTAATCCCACGTTAACGATGCCACGTCACCCCGTTTACTGTTGATAAACTCTCGATAGTTCAGAACCGAAACAAATTCAAAATTTAAATAAAAGCAAATAATAAAATTTTACAAATATTAAAACTAAAATGTTCGGAGTGAGCCAAATAGTCCATAATAAATATTGGTGAAGAAACCACACTTTTTTAAAGTATTTAACTGCACTATAGTAAGTAAAAACAGCAGCAAAACAATTATTTAAATGCTTTTAAATACTAAACAAATGTTAATCTAGTTTATATAATCACCAAACTTTTTGGAGTAGGTGGCCTATGTTATTATGCTAATTTGGGACTAGGGGTTGTATTTTTGTAAAACTGTTTTGCTAACTCAAATAAATAAAACAGAAAAGAAAATAAGAAAAAGATAAAAAAAGAGAAAGCCCCCTGGCCAACTGGACCAGACGGCCCAGCTGGCCGACCCACCTGGCCCAACCGGCCAGCCCACCTACTCCCCTCCATAACCCCCCACTACCCAAAACCCTAGCCAGCGCACACACTCTCCCCCCCCCCCGCGCACGATAACCACCCCACTCTCTCCTCCCTCTCGCCCACCCCGGATCTGGATCGGGGTGCTCCTCCGTCCCCACCTCTCCCTTGTCGGCCTGCCTCAAGCCACGCCGTCCGGATCGACCATCGCCATCGCCGCTCCTCCCCTGGGTCGCCGTCGATCTGCGCCAATGCGCCGTCTCCGTCTCCTCCCCGAGCCCCACTGCCCTGTCCCGACACCAACGGTGAGGCCTCCGGCCTCGTCTTCCCTTTGCCGTTGCGCTCGTCGTTGCCCGCGCCGACGACAACTGCTCTAGCCCGCACGCGCTGCATCGCACCTCCGCGCGTGTCTGCGCCACGCCTAGCCGCGCCCCGTGCGTCCAGACGCGCCCCGACCCTGAGCCACACCGCATCACCGCCCGCCTCCGCTGCGTGCTCACACGCCGGCGGCCGCCCTCAACCGGCTCCGTCGCCCCTGCCCCGCGTGGCCTCGCCTCCCCCTCCCTGCCGGCACCGTGCCCATCGGCGCCCCTCTCGGTGCCGCGGCGCACGCACCCGCCTACCCGTTGCGCCCGCACCCGTTTGGCCCTATGGGCCACTGACAACTGGGCCCCGCCCTTGTAAACGAAAAACGTTTTTTTAAAGAAAATTGAAATTAAAAATATATTAATTAATTAGTGATATAATTAACTTAATTAATCCTGATTAACTAAACTAATTAAAGATTGTTAACTTAATTAAGTAACTAAAAGATTTAGCTCTGTTTAGATAAAACTGTGTCAATGACAGTAGGGCCCCACCTCTAATTAGACTGTTTTAAACTTTTTGTTAAAACACATGTGACAGTGACATATGGGGCCCCATTGACCCTGTTGACTGGTCAACTTTGACCAAGTCAATGCTGACTGTACTGCTGACTAGACTTTGACTGGCCCCACATGTCATCGATTGTGGCTGGCTCAGTCTGTGTTTAAAAAGTATTTACTGTTATTTTCGAATTAAATAAATTCCAGAAAATTAGAAAATCTTTTAAAATCTTCAAAAAAATCATAGTAAATAATCCGTAATTCGGATGAAAAAACTTTGTACATGAAAGTTGCTCAGAACGACGAGACGAATCCAAATACGTAGCCCGTTCGTCCACCACACATCCCTAGCATAGCGAACATGCAACTTTCCCCCTCCGGTTCATCTGTCCGAAAACGCGAAACACCGGGGATACTTTCTCGGATGTTTCCCCCCTTCGTCGGTATCACCTCCTACCACGTTAGGGCATACCTAGCACCGCGTTTTGCCTCCTTATGTTTTGTGATGCCTTGTTTTCTCCGTATTTACTGTTTCTTCCCCCCTCTCCTTCTCCGGTAGACTACGAGACCAACGCTGCTGCTGCCCAGTTCGACTACGGAGTTGACGACCCCTCCTTCTTGCCAGAGCAACCAGGCAAGCCCCCCTTGATCACCAGATATCGCCTATTCTTCTCTATACTGCTTGCATTAGAGTAGTGTAGCATGTTACTACTTTCGGTTAATCCTATTCTGCCGCATAGCCTATCATTGTTGCTACAGTTGTTATCCTTACCTGCTATCCTACTGCTTAGAATAGGATGCTAGTGTTCCATCAGTGGCCCTACTCTCTTGTCCGTCTGCCATGCTATACTACTGGGCCTGATCACTAGGGAGGTGATCACGGGTATATACTATATACTTTATATACATGACACATGTGGTGACTAAAGTCGGGTCGGCTCGTTGAGTACCCGCAAGTGATTCTGATGAGGGGGCTGAAAGGACAGGTGGCTCCATCCCGGTAGAGGTGGGCCTGGGTTCCTGACGGCCCCCGACTGTTACTTTGTGGCGGAGCGACAGGGCAGGTTGAGACCACCTAGGAGAGAGGTGGGCCTGGCCCTGGTCGGCGTTCGCGGATACTTCAAACACGCTTAACGAGATCTTGGTATTTGATCTGAGTCTGGCCATTTGGTCTATACGCACTAACCAACTACGCGGGACAGTTATGGGCACTCGACGTCGTGGTATCAGCCGAAGCCTTCGTGACGTCAGCGACTGAGCGGCGCGCGCCGGATTGGACTGGAACGCCTGCTAGGCTAGGTCTGCTTCCGGCCGCCTCGCAACGTGCAGGTGTGCAATGGGCGATGGGCCCAGACCCCTGCGCGCATAGGATTTAGACCGGCGTGCTGACCTCTCTGTTGAGCCTAGGTGGGGCTGCGACGTGTTGATCTTCCGAGGCCGGGCATGACCCAGGAAAGTGTGTCCGGCCAAATGGGATCGAGCGTGTTGGGTTATGTGGTGCACCCCTGCAGGGAAGTTTATCTATTCGAATAGCCGTGTCCCTCGGTAAAAGGACGACCCGGAGTTGTACCTTGACCTTATGACAACTAGAACTGGATACTTAATAAAACACACCCTTCCAAGTGCCAGATATAACCCGGTGATCGCTCTCTAACAGGGCGACGAGGAGGGGATCGCCGGGTAGGATTATGCTATGCGATGCTACTTGGTGAACTTACCATCTACTCTCTTCTACATGCTGCAAGATGGAGGTGGCCAGAAGCGTAGTCTTCGACAGGATTAGCTATCCCCCTCTTATTCTGGCATTCTGCAGTTCAGTCCACTGATATGGCCCTTTACACATATACCCATGCATATGTAGTCTAGCTCCTTGCTTGCGAGTACTTTGGATGAGTACTCACGGTTGCTTTTCTCCCTCTTTTCCCCCTTTCTATACCTGGTTGTCGCAACCAAATGCTGGAGTCTAGGAGGTAGAGATCCCGAGGATGATTCTACATGGAGTTCGGCTTCGAGGAGTAGTTAGGAGGTCCCAGGCAGGAGGCCTTGCCTTTTCGATTGTTGCTAATTTTGTGCTAGCCTTCTTAAGGCAAACTTGTTTAACTTCTGTCTGTACTCAGATATTGTTGCTTCCGCTCACTCGTCTATGATCGAGCACTTGTATTGGAGCCCTCGAGGCCCCTGGCTTGTATTATGATGCTTGTATGACTTATTTATGTTGTAGAGTTGTGTTGTGATATCTTCCCGTGAGTCCCTGATCTTGATCGTACACATTTGCGTGCATGATTAGTGTACGATTGAATCGGGGGCGTCACAAGTTGGTATCAGAGCCGAGTGCCTGTAGGAATTCCCTTCCACACTCCTTGGCCGAAGTCGAGTCTAAACATTACAAAACTTTTACTAACATGGTTGTGCGGCTTACGGGCCCACGTCGCCATTGGGTGGTAGTAGGATCTTTTACTCCTCGATCTTTACTCCGGGACTCTGATCTCTCTTCTATTCGGGTTAAATGATTTTACTAACTCTGACTCTAGGTTCTCGTAACTACTTATCCTGGAGAGCCCCTTATCACAGATGATCGCCGACTGCACCAGAAGATGTTGAAGATACTCTTCGATCATTCCCGAGACCCTTGTGCCCTCTGCCTTTTCAATTCCCTACTACCGATATATCCATATGGATAACGACATACACTTGTTGTTCATACAATTACTCTAAGTTTCTCTTGTTATTACCAGATACATCGAATTACTCTCCGACTTTTAAGAATCCCTTGTACCACTGCCTTGTAGTTCCTTGCCGCAGAAATACCCATACGGATAATTACTCGCACCTACCGAGTATCGACTCATCCCCAGTTGATTCATGTATTTCACAATAGTCTTCAAAATACTATTCGATCTTCCGAAAATCCTCAGGAGCCTATTGCTCTTGAAATTCTTGTTTGCTTGCATTATGGTTAATCCCATAAGTCTCGTAATCTTATTGGCATCTCTTGTCATTATCATTTTGAGTCCATTGATTCAATTTGTTGCGAATGCTCGCAATCCTCAATCAGATCCTAGAATTCATCCTTCCGGCTCAGACGTCATTTTAAACGTGAGCTGGATCTCGACCAATCAAATTGCCATCGATTGTACCTCTAAGCCTACTCAACTTATCCATCCTTGATCACAGCGTTGCTTCTGATCCCCTGATTTGGAAATCATAATTCTTTTGCATTTGAACTTTGAATTAGTCAGTTGTTTCTATAATCAGATCTCCTTGCATTCTTCTTCCTCTGGTTGAGTACCGATGCTCACATCAGATCCCTTGTGGACCATCGGTTCCTTTGTTGGATTTTATTCGACAGTATCCTTCATATTGAATAACCTTGTGAGCCTTTCCATGGGTATATAATGCCTTTGGTAAATTGTATCATCTGCTTTTGAACAATGCTCTACTTTCGAGCTTGTAATATTTACTCTGAAGTTTGTGGTATATGTTCCTAAGATGCCTGATGGGTTGAACCTACGCCTTCCCTAATCCGTGTGAACCCGAAAGATTACACGGGTCATACTTATCTGGTATTGCACCAGGTAAAAACTTTCAACAACTAATGTCATTTTCGAAATACGAGAGGTGAATGAAAGGTTATGCGTTGAACAAGTGGGAGTCGACCTTGAACCCTGTGTTCATGCCCATGGACATGATGTATACCTTATCATGGAAGCTTCTCTTAAAATAATTATCCCCTTGTTATAAGTTCATCTGGTATCCGTGGACGTGGTTCCGACCATGATTGTTCTCCTTTGATTCCATTTCTCGGAAAAGTTAAAGAACTTGTCTTCAGCAGATTAATACATCCTTGCAACCTCTATTTCGATCTTCCTTCGAGTATTACCCTCCGGTATCTCGAGAATAACAAAGAAATGTGTTGCTTCCCTTGAGTCTTCATCTAGTATTGCTTCTCATCGATTTCAGATTTCCCCGGGTTCTGAGTTATTAGTTACTCAAGAACACCGATAAGTGAATAAATTCCACACCCTGATTCAATAACTAAATAATTTTCGTTGCTTACGAGTTTAATAACCCTTCAAGTCATGCCTAGCCTGATCGGCTATATCATTATCGTGCCAAATTTTAACTGTGCTACCTGGTTCTTCTTCCCGGAGCATAATTTACGATGATGAGCTAAGCTTACGTCGATCTTCCTCGTCATATCATTCTTCCTTGAACAACAAGCTTGATTTCAAGTTTGTGTCGTACCCGTGGTTCGAATAACCTTTTGCTTCATCATACCTTTTAGCTTGATGTCATCGTTGATCGATTACATCTTCATGAAATCTCTCGACAAATGTGTCGTGATCATCATCTACATTCTGAGCTCTTCCAAGATATCTATCGAAATTCAGGATGAGAAATACCATCCTTGCCCCTCGATGAATTGTATTATCATCGACAACATTCTTGCCTCCCCCCAACACAAACTTGTTCATATTTTGTGTTGTATCTTGATTTCCCTGCTATCCAACCTATGTTATGTTCTACCATGGAGTATTACCATCTTTGATGTCACCTCTTAAGAATTCTTGGTACAGTGATACTTCTCACCATCACCATTCTTTCTTGGTCCCTGTGTTGTTTCTAAACAAAATACCGACAAATGGTCTGTGATGTGTAAATTCTAAACTTCTGGCAACCCTATTGCTTTGAAGTTATTGGTCTATAGTTTCATTCTACGTCTATGGCTTAATGAATCATCATTCGAACATTGATCGTGGTACCTAGCCCATATTTCGGGTGCACATTTCAACCAATGTTTAACTGTGTATGTTTTCCTCGAGCATACATCATTAAGTCATTCGATCTAGCTAATGTTATCTCCTTGTTCACATAGTTGTGGAAATCCATCTTTTGGAAATCTCAATGGATTGTCGCTGAGTCAATCAGTCACCTCGTCACCTCTCCTTGATTTAATGATGAACCCTTGTTCGGAACTCGCTTCCATAGTTCATCTCCCGAGAATCTTTGATGTCGTTTCGACAATTTGGGTTGTACCTTTCTTCTCAGACATCCTGAGTCTGAGTTATCCTGACACCAATCAGATCTGAATCTCGGTCAGATATGATGGTTGGAACATATTTCCAAGAGTTATAATATTGGTCTATTTATGACCCGGTAAGGTGATGTCATGCCTAACACACCTGGCCGGAGGACCTATTGTTATAAGTTTTCCTTTTTAGCAAGGTTAGCTATTCTTCCATGAGGAAATTGTAAGACTTACTCTATAAGTTGTTCCTGATGGATCCTTTGTGTATCCATAGCCCGATCTTACCTAATGACCATGTCAATGCTATCTCGAAGCATGTGTGTGGTACTCCGATCTTCAATAAAAACTTTTGAAGCACAATGCTAAATTTTCGTTATCAATTATTCAAACACCGTTGTTTGGGTAATGTGATGAACTTCCTCTTCCCTAACCTAAATGGTTCTCTTCTAACCATTGTCCTTGGGAAGGATATACCCCTGAAATATGTGTTTAAACACATTTTCCTTTCCATTGTTCTGTTGAATCTGATAATCATATTTTCCTTTCCATTGGTTGGTTTAATGTTTCTGGTGATCATTATGATCTAAGCAGTATTAATTCCCTGCTTGTGCAAACACCTCGGTGTACAACTCTGTCAGTAAGACCCTGTTACTATTGTTGGTGACATTCCGGTAACCACCGATGGACGAGAACTTGCCTATTGGTCCGCCTCGTTTCAACGAGCAGGAAAATGGTTCTCTTCGTCCCTCGCCCTTGGTACCGACGATGTTGCTGACATATAACTGACAGGCTACCCTCTGACTTGCCTTGCTATCATGATTGTGCAAGATGTCACCGCCCTTCCTACTTTAACCACATGGTGGGCCCATAACCCACAGTTCCACAGGATCAAAACCTGACTCTCCTATACACCCTGTTGTCGAAGTTATTCCTTGAGCTTGACTTCGTATGTGATTCACGGGCCACCTGCCTAGTGATCTATTCTGGTACCAGACGCAATACTTTCCCATTTGCTCTGAACCCCTGTCACATTTCGTATCAGGCAACGAACGATTGTCTATGCGCTTGAAACTTCTATTTTGCACCTTCTTACTTGCTCTCGATAATGTCTTAAGTTTCAATTCGAGGGTTACCTCCCGCCACCCTCCCTGATGTTATCTACTAGATAAGCAAACATTGTAGCGGCCCGTTTTTCCGTAATGTCCCCTTATCCTTTCGTAAGTACGATGGAGTTCCCGAAGAAAGGACGACGACTTCATCATGATGCATTGGAATAAAGAATTGAAGACATCAACCAAAGGATTAACTTCTTTGAGAAGATCCGTTAGAATATCGTAACCAGAACTTTCCCCCTTACTCCCCTCTTAAATCTCGGGACGAGATTTCTTATAGTGGAGGAGAATTGTGACGCCCGGATAATTAAGCTACAGTAATCCCACGTTAAGGATGCCACGTCACCCCATTTACTGTTGATAAACTCTCGATAGTTCAGAACCGAAACAAATTCAAAATTTAAATAAAAGCAAATAATAAAAGTTTACAAATATTAAAACTAAAATGTTCGGAGTGAGCCAAATAGTCCATAATAAATATTGGTGAAGAAACCACACTTTTGTAAAGTATTTAACTGCACTATAGTAAGTAAAAACAGCAGCAAAACAATTATTTAAGTGCTTTTAAATACTAAACAAATGTTAATCTAGTTTATATAATCACCAAACTTTTTGGAGTAGGTGGCCTATGTTATTATGCTAATTTAGGAGTAGGGGTTGTATTTTTGTAAAACTGTTTTGCTAACTCAAATAAATAAAACAGAAAAGAAAATAAGAAAAAGATAAAAAAAGAGAAAGCCCCCTGGCCAACTGGACCAGACGGCCCAGCTGGCCGACCCACCTGGCCCAACCGGCCAGCCCACCTACTCCCCTCCATTACCCCCCACTACCCGAAACCCTAGCCAGCGCACACACTCCCCCGCCCCCCCGCACGATAACCACCCCACTCTCTCCTCCTTCTCGCCCCCCCCCCCCGGATCTGGATCGGGGTGCTCACGCCCGCCCCACCGTCGTCGCCCGTGGCCCTCGCCGGACACCACCGCCGCCTCGAGCCCCGTCATTGGCCGCCGCCCTCGACGCCGCGCTCCTCCGTCCCCGCCTCTCCCTCGTCGGCCTACGTCAAGCCACGCTGCCCGGATCGACCGTCGCCGCCGACCGGGACGACCACGCCGGACGCCATCGCCGCTCCTCCCCTGCGTCGCCGTTAATCTGCGCCAACGCGCCATCTCTGTCTCCTCCCCGAGCCCCACTGCCCTGTCCCTACACAGCGATGAGGCCCCTGGCCTCCTCTTCCCTCTGCCGTTGCGCTTGTCGTTGCCCGCACCGACGGCAACTGCTCTGGCCCGCACGCACTTCACCGCACCTCCGCGCGCGCCTGCGCCACGCCTAGCCGCGCCCCGTGCGTCCAGACGCGCCCCGACCCTGAGCCACACCGCGTCACCGCCCGCCTCCGCTGCGTGCTCACACGCCGGCGGCCGCCCTCGCCCAGCTCCGTTGCCCCTGCCCCGCGTGGCCTCGCCTCCCCCTCCCTGGCGGCACCGTGCCCGTCGGCGCACCCCTGGGTGCCGCGGCGCACGCACCCGCCTACCCGTTGCGCCCGCAACCGTTTGGCCCTATGGGCCAATGACAACTGGGCCCAGCCCTTGTAAACGAAAAACGTTTTTTTAAAGAAAATTGAAATTAAAAATATATTAATTACTTAATTAATTAGTGATATAATTAACTTAATTAATCCTGATTAACTAAACTAATTAAAGATTGTAACTTAATTAAGCAACTAAACGATTTAGCTCTGTTTAGATAAAACTGTGTCAATGACAGTAGGGCCCCACCTCTAATTAGACTGTTTTAAACTTTTTGTTAAAACACATGTCACAGTGACATATGGGGCCCCATTGACCCTGTTGACTGGTCAACTTTGACCAAGTCAATGCTGACTGTACTGCTGACTGGACTTTGACTGGCCCCACATGTCATCGATTGTGGCTGGCTCAGTCTGTGTTTAAAAAGTATTTACTGTTATTTTCGAATTAAATAAATTCAGAAAATTAGAAAATCTTTTAAAATCTTCAAAAAAATCATAGTAAATAATCCGTAATTCGGATGAAAAAACTTTGTACATGAAAGTTGCTCAGAACGACAAGACGAATCCGAATACATAGCCCGTTCGTCCACCACACATCCCTAGCATAGCGAACATGCAACTTTCCCCCTCCGGTTCATCTGTCCGAAAACGCGAAACACTGGGGATACTTTCCCGGATGTTTCCCCCCTTCGTCGGTATCACCTCCTACCGCGTTAGGGCATACCTAGCACCGCGTTTTGCCTCCTTATGTTTTGTGATGCTTTGTTTGCTCCGTATTTACTGTTTCTTCCCCCCCTCTCCTTCTCCGGTAGACTACAAGACCGACGCTATTGCTGCCCAGTTCGACTACGGAGTTGACGACCCCTCCTTCTTGCCAGAGCAACCAGGCAAGCCCCCCCTTGATCACCAGATATCGCCCATTCTTCTCTATACTGCTTGCATTAGAGTAGTGTAGCATGTTACTGCTTTCGGTTAATCCTATTCTGCTGCATAGCCTGTCATTGTTGCTATAGTGGTTACCTTACCTGCTATCCTACTGCTTAGAATAGGATGCTAGTGTTCCATCAGTGGCCCTACTCTCTTGTCCGTCTGCCATGCTATACTACTAGGCCGTGATCACTAGGGAGGTGATCACGGGTATATACTATATACTTTATATACATGACACATGTGGTGACTAAAGTCGGGTCAGCTCGTTGAGTACCCGCAAGTGATTCCGATGAGGGGGCTGAAAGGACAGGTGGCTCCATCCCGGTAGAGGTGGGCCTGGGTTCCTGACGGCCCCTGACTGTTACTTTGTGGCGGAGCGACAGGGCAGGTTGAGACCACCTAGGAGAGAGGTGGACCTGGCCCTGGTCGGCGTCCGCGGTTACTTCAAAATAACACGCTTAACGAGTTCTTGGTATTTGATCTGAGTCTGGCCATTTGGTCTATACGCACTAACCAAGTACCTGGGAAAGTTATGGGCACTCGACAACGTGGTATCGGTCGAAGCCTTCGTGACGTCAGCGACTGAGCGGCGCGCGCCGGATTGGACTGGAACGCCTGCTAGGCTAGGTCTGCTTCCGGCCGCCCTCGCAACGTGCAGGTGTGCAATGTGCGATGGGCCGAGACCCCTGCGCGCATAGGATTTAGATCGGCGTGCTGACCTCTCTGTTGAGCCTAGGTGGGGCTGCGACGTGTTGATCTTCCGAGGCCGGGCATGACCCAGGAAAGTGTGTCCAACCAAATGGGATCTAGCGTGTTGGGTTATGTGGTGCACCCCTGCCGGGAAGTTTATCTATTCGAATAGCCGTGTCCCTCGGTAAAAGGATGACCCGGAGTTGTACCTTGACCTTATGACAACTAGCACTACATACTTAATAAAATACACCCTTCCAAGTACCAGATACAACCCGGTGATCGCTCTCTAACAGGGCGACGAGGAGGGGATCGCCGGGTAGGATTATGCTATGCGATGCTACTTGGAGGACTTCAATCTACTCTCTTCTACATGCTGCAAGATGGAGGCTGCCAGAAGCGTAGTCTTCGAGAGGATTAGCTATCCCCCTCTTATTCTGGCATTCTGCAGTTCAGTCCACTGATATGGCCCTTTACACATATACCCATGCATATGTAGTCTAGCTCCTTGCTTGCGAGTACTTTGGATGAGTACTCACGGTTGCTTTTCTCCCTCTTTTCCCCCTTTCTATACCTGGTTGTCGCAACCAGATGCTGGAGTCCAGGAGCTAGAGATCCCGAGGATGATTCTACATGGAGTTCGGCTTCGAGGAGTAGTTAGGAGGTCCCAGGCAGGAGGCCTTGCCTTTTCGATTGTTGCTAATTTTGTGCTTTCCTTCTTAAGGCAAACTTGTTTAACTTATGTCTGTACTCAGATATTGTTGCTTCCGCTCACTCGTCTATGATCGAGCACTTGTATTCGAGCCCTCGAGGACCCTGGCTTGTATTATGATGCTTGTATGACTTATTTATGTTGTAGAGTTGTGTTGTGATATCTTCCCATGAGTCCCTGATCTTGATCGTACACATTTGCGTGCATGATTAGTGTACGATTGAATCGGGGGCGTCACAAGTTCCCTCTATACGCGTTGTTACCAAAATTATTCCTACCAACAAAATTCGCATCCATAGATTCATTATTATTCTCAATCAAAGTAGACAAAGGCATATCATTGCGATCAGAAGAAACACTCTTAGTAGCAAATAATTTCATAAGTTCATCCATCTTTCCACTCAAAACATTAATTTCTTCTATCGCATGCACTTTTTTATTAGTAGATCTTTCAGTGTGCCATTGAGAATAATTAACCATAATATTATCCAGGAGTTTAGTAGCTTGTCCTAAAGTGATTTCCATAAAAGTGCCTCCCGCGGCCAAATCTAAAAGATTTCTAGAAGCAAAATTCAATCTGGCATAAATTTTTTGTATAATCATCCACAAATTCAAACCATGTGTAGGGCAATTACGTATCATTAATTTCATCCTCTCCCAAGCTTGTGCAACATGTTCATGATCAAGTTGCTTAAAATTCATAATATCATTTCGAAGAGAGATAATCTTAGCGGGAGGAAAATACTTAGAGATAAAAGCATCTTTGCACTTATTCCAAGAATCAATACTATTTTTAGGCAAAGACGAAAACCAAGCTTTAGCACAATCTCTAAGCGAAAAAGGAAATAGCTTCAATTTAACAATATCATTGTCAACATCTTTCTTCTTTTGCATATCACACAAATCAACGAAGCTATTTAGATGAGTAGCGACATCTTCACTAGGAAGGCCGACGAATTGATCTTTCATAACAAGATTCAACAAAGCAGCATTGATTTCACATGATTCGGTATCGGTAAGAGGAGCAATCGGAGTGCTAAGGAAATCATTATTGTTGGTATTGGTGAAGTCACATAATTTGGTATTATCTTGAGCCATCGTGAGAAGCAAGCAATCCAACACATGAGCAAACAAGAAGCAAGCAAAAAAGAGGCGAACGAAAAAGAGAGGGCGAATAAAACCGCAAGGGTGAAGTGGGGGAGAGGAAAACAAGAGGCAAATGGCAAACAATGTAATGCGGGAGATAAAGGTTTGTGATGGGTACTTGTTATGTTGACTTTTGCGTAGACCTCCCCGGCAACGGCGCCAGAAATCCTTCTTGCTACCTCTTGAGCACTACGTTGGTTTTCCCTTGAAGAGGAAAGGGTGATGCAGCAAAGTAGCGTAAGTATTTCCCTCAGTTTTTGAGAACCAAGGTATCAATCCAGTAGGAGGCTACGTGCGAGTCCCTCGCACCTACACAAACAAATAAATCCTCGCAACCAACGCGATAAGGGGTTGTCAATCCCTACACGGTCACTTACGAGAGTGAGATCTGATAGATATGACAGGATAATATTTTTGGTATTTTTGTGATAAAGATGCAAAGTAAAATAAAAGCAACGGAAATAACTAAGTGTTGGAAGATTAATATGATGGAAAATAGACCTGGGGGACATAGGTTTCACTAGTGGCTTCTCTCATGAGCATAAGTATTTTATGGTGGGTGAACAAATTATTGTTGAGCAATTGACAGAATTGAGCATAGTTATGAGAATATCTAGGTATGATCATGTATATAGGCATCACGTCCGAGACAAGTAGACCGACTCCTGCCTGCATCTACTACTATTACTCCACACATCGACCGCTATCCAGCATGCATCTAGAGTATTAAGTTCATAAGAACAGAGTAACGCCTTAAGCAAGATGACATGATGTAGAGGGATAAATTCATGCAATATGATAAATACCCCATCTTGTTATCCTCGATGGCAACAATACAATACGTGCCTTGCTGCCCCTACTGTCACTGGGAAAGGACACCGCAAGATTGAACCCAAAGCTAAGCACTTCCCCCGATTGCAAGAAAGATCAATCTAGTAGGCCAAACCAAACTGATAATTCGAAGAGACTTGCAAAGATAACCAATCATACATAAAAGAATTCAGAAGATTCAAATATTGTTCAAAGATAAACTTGATCATAAACCCACAATTCATCGATCTCAACAAACACACCGCAAAAGAAGATTACATCAAATAGATCTCCACAAGAGAGGGGGATAACATTTTATTGAGATCCAAAAAGAGAGAGAAAGCCATCTAGCTAATAACTATGGACCCGAATGTCTGAGGTAAACTACTCACACTTCATCGGAGACGCTATGGTGTTGATGTAGAAGCCCTCCGTGATCGATGCCCCCTCCGGCGGAGCTCCGGAACAGGCCCCAAGATGGGATCTCGTGGGTACAGAAGGTTGCGGCGGTGGAATTAGGTTTTTGGCTTCGTATCTGATCGTTTGGGGGTACGTAGGTATATATAGGAGGAAGGAGTACGTCGGTGGAGCAATAGGGGGCCCACGAGGGTGGAGGGCGCGCCCAGGGGGTAGGCGCGCCCCTACCCCGTGGCTTCCTGCTTAATTTCTTGACGTAGGGTCCAAGTCCTCTGGATCATGTTCGTTCCGAAAATCACGTTCCCGAAGGTTTCATTCCGTTTGGACTCCGTTTGATATTCTTTTTCTGTGAAACTCTGAAATAGGCAAAAAAACAACAATTCTGGGCTGGGCCTCCGGTTAATAGGTTAGTCCCAAAAATAATATAAAAGTGAATAATAAAGCCCAATAATGTCCAAAACAGAAGATAATATAGCATGGAGCAATCAAAAACTATAGATACGTTGGAGACGTATCAATAAGCTCGAATCCAAATCGGAGAAGTGATTCTTCATAGGATACCCAAAAGAAACTGTTGGGTACACCTTCTACCACAGATCCGAAGGCAAGATCTTTGTTGCTAAGAATGGATCCTTTGTAGAGAAGGAGTTTCTCTTGAAAGAAGTGAGTGGGAGGAAAGTAGAACTTGATGAGGTAATTGTACCTTCTCTTGAATTGGAAAGTAGCACATCAGAGAAATCCATTCCCGTGATGCCTACACCAACTAGAGAGGAAGCTAATGATGATGATCATGAAACTTCAGATCAAGTTACTACTGGACCTCGTAGGTCAAACAGAGCACGTTCCGCACCATAGTGGTACGGTAATCCTGTTCTGAAAGTCATGTTACTAGACCATGATGAACCTACGAACTATGAAGAAGCTATGATGAGCCCAGATTCTGATAAATGGCTTGAGGCCATGAAATCTGAGATAGGATCCATGTATGAGAACAAAGTGTGGACTTTGGTGGACTTACCCGATGATCGGCAAGCCATTGAGAATAGATGGATCTTCAAGAAGAATACATGCGTTGATGGTAATGTCACCATCTACAAAGCTCGACTTGTTGCGAAAGGTTTTTGACAAGGTCAAGGAGTTGACTACGATGAGACCTTATCACCCATAGCGATGCTTAAGTCAGTCCGAATGACGTTAGCAATTGCCACATTTTATGATTATGAAATCTGGCAAATGGACGTCAAAACTGTATTCCTTAATGGATTTCTTAAAGAAGAGTTGTATATGATGCAACCAAGAGATTTTGTTGAGCCTAAAGGTGCTAACAAAGTGTGCAAGCTCTAGCGATCCATCTATGGACTGGTGCAAGCATCTCGGAGTTGGAGTATACGCTTTAATGAGGTGATCAAAGCATATGGTTTGTACAGACTTACGGTGAAGCTTGTATTTACAAGAAAGTGAGTGGGAGCTCTGTAGCATTTCTAATATTATATGTGGATGACATATTGTTGATTGGAAATAATGTAGAATTTCTGGATAGTATAAAAGGATACTTGAATAAGAGTTTTTCAATGAAAGATCTTGGTGAAGCTTCTTATATATTGGGCATCAAGATCTATAGGGATAGATCGAGACGCTTAATAGGACTTTCAAAAGCACATACCTTGACAAGATTTTGAAGAAGTTTAAAATGAATCAGTCAAAGAAAGGGTTCTTGCCTGTGTTGCATGGTGTGAAGTTGAGTAAGACTCAAAGCCCGACCATGAAAGAAGGTAGAGAGAGAATGAAAGTCATTCCCTATGCCTCAGCCATAGGTAAGTATGACATGCTGTGTACCAAACATATTGTGTACCTCATGAGTTTGGCAAGAGGGTACAATAGTGATCCAGGTGTAGATCACTGGATAGCAATCAAAATTATCCTTAGTTACCTTAAAGAGGACTAAAGAAATGTTTCTCGGTTATGGAGGTGATAAAGAGTTTGTCGTAAAGAGTTACGTCGATGCAAGCCTTGACACTAATCTAGATGACTCTAAGTCTCAATCTAGATACATATTGAACGTGGGAGCGATTAGCTAGAGTAGATCCATACAAAGCATTGTAGACATAGAAATTTGCAAAATACATGCGGATCTGAATGTGGCAGACCTGTTGACTAAACTTCTCTCACAAGCAAAACATGATCACACCTTAGTACTCTTTGGGTGTTAATCACATAGCAATGTGAACTAGATTATTGACTCAAGTAAACCCTTTGGTTGTTGGTCACATGGCGATGTGAACTATGGGTGACAATCACATAAAGATGTGAACTATTGGTGTTAAATCACATGGCGATGTGAACTAGATTATTGATTCTAGTGCAAGTGGGAGACTGAAGGAAATATGCCCTAGAGGCAATAATAAAGTTGTTATTTTATATTTCCTTATGTCGTGATAAATGTTTACTCTTCATGCTAGAATTGTATTAACCGGAAACTTGATGCATGTGTGGATACATAGACAAAACACCGTATCCCTAGTAAGCCTTTACTATGGTTAAGTTTCCTAACCATAGACATGTGTTGTCATTTGATGAATGGGATCACATCATTAGGAGAATGCTGTGATGGACAAGACCCATCTGTTAGCTTAGCATATTGATCGTTCAGTTTTAGTGCTATTGCTTTCTTCATGTCAAATACATATTCCTTCGACTATGAGATTATGCAACTCCCGGATTCTGGAGGAATACCTTGTGTGCTATCAAACGTCACAACGTAACTGGGTGATTATAAAGATGCTCTACAGGTATCTCCGAAGGTGTTTGTTGGGTTGGCATAGATCGAGATTAGGATTTGTCACTCCGAGTATTGGAGAAGTATCTCTGGGCCCTCTCGGTAATACACATCATAAGAAGCCTTGAAAGCAAAGTGACTAATGAGTTAGTTGCGGGATGATGTATTACAGAACGAGTAAAGAGACTTGCTGGTAACGAGATTCAACTAGGTATGAAGATACCGACGATCGAATCTCGGGCAAGTAACTTACCGATGACAAAGGGAATAACGTATGTTGTCATTACGGTATGACCGATAAAGATCTTCGTAGAATATGTGGGAACGAATATGAGCATCCAGGTTCCGCTGTTGGTTATTGACCGGAGAGGTGTCTCGGTCATGTCTACATAGTTCTCAAACCCGTAAGGTACGCACGCTTAACGTTCGATGACGATTTTGTATTATATGAGTTATGTGATTTGGTGACCGAATGTTGTTCGGAGTATCGGATGAGATCATGAACATGACGAGGAGTCTCGAAATGGTCAAGCGGTAAAGATTCATATATAGGACGATGATATTCGGAAACCGAAAGTGTTTCAGGGGTACCAGGTACATATCGGGTCACCGGAGGGGTTCCGGGAACCCCCCGGCAACTATATGGGCCTAACAGGCCAAGAGGGGAAACACAACAGCCAGCATGGGCTGCTGCGCCACTCATAGGAGCCGCACCTGAGGGAGAAGGAAAGAGGGGAAGAGAGAAGGAAGGGGAGGGATTCAGCCTCCCCCTTCCTTCCCTCCTCCCTCCCCCCTCCTTCCCCCTCTGGTGGATATGGTAAGGGGGAGGCAGAATTGGGAGGCGCCCAAGTAGGATTCCTCCTAATTGGGCCCCCCCTTGGCTGCCTCTCCTCCCCTCCAACCTATATATATATGAGGGGGGCACCGCTACAACACACACGAACAACTGTTAGCCGTGTGCGGGGCCCCCTCCATAGTTTACGCCTCCGGTCATATTCTCGTAGTGCTTAGGCGAAGCCCTGCGCGGATGACTTCACCATCGCCATCACCACACCGTCGTGCTGACAGAACTCATCTACTTCCTCGATAGTTTGCTGGATCAAGAGTTCAAGGGACGTCATCGAGCTAAACGTGTGCATAACTCGGAGGTGTCGTACGTTCGGTGCTTGATCGGTCGGGACGAGAAGAAGTTCGACTAGATCAACCGCGTTGTCAAACGCTTCCGCTTTCGGTCTACGAGGGTACGTGGACACACTCTCCCCCTCTCGTTGCTATGCATCTCCTAGATAGATCTTGCGTGAGCGTAGGATTTTTTTTGAAATTGCATGCTACCACTACTGCAGGTTGCTGCTAACGCGACACTACGATCAGAGACCCTTCGACGAAACTGTGTGCGATGCAATAATCGCAAACGGTGGTGTAAAATAACCATAAAAAAGGTGCAAAACGTTTGCGATGATGGATGCATCAAACACGGTTCAGATTTTAGTTGCGTGTGCGATGCAGGTCATAAGGTTCAGTTCAATTAACTGTTTGCGATGTGGCAGAACAAAAGAAACAGGCAGCCAGATGAAGGCCTGTGTGATATACAGCTTACAGTTCACTCGGATGAACTGTTTGTGATTATGCAACACAACAGAAATGGTCAGCTAGATCAGGGTGTGTGCGATATACGACATACGGTTCACTCGGATGACCTGTTTTCGATTAGGCAACACAACAGAAATGGTTCAACCAGAACAAGGTGTGTGCCATGGAGGGCATACAGTTCATTCTGATAAACTATTTGTGTTGAGCCAAGAGAACAGAAACGTTTCACATAAACAAGATGTGTGTAGTACGCGGCAAACATCCAATTACATAGGTGGCTAATACACACATGACATTTCCACACACCAAAGTAAACAATTACATGCATAATTAACTAGGATAAACAATCATCTTATTATCATCTACTTCTTGTGGTAACTCGATGTTCCTTCTATGATAAGTTTCCATTAGTTGATGGCATTTTATGAACACGCCACCATTTCCCGCCATTTCCTCATCGGTTTCCCGCCACCCAGCGATATTGCGCATAAACCTAGGCGGGGCACGATGCACGGAGGCAACAAGCACAGCCTGTAGCACATCCACCTTTTCCAAGCATGCCAACCCACCAAAGCGCCGCCTCTGCCATCAATCTCGTCGACGAGGAAAACGAGCAGGCGCCACGGCCCGTCGAGGCCGAGCCGCTCCCCGGCAACGCGATGGACGACACCGTGATGGCGTCATCACCAGGGTTGAGTAGACCCTTGGCGCATTGCGCTTCAGCGCCGCGGATCAAGATAGGCATGCCAGCGCCGACAGGCTGCAGCTCACCGCACAACACGATCGATGGCGCGCCGCAGAGCAAGCTAGGCGCGTCCGCGCCGATAGGCTGCAGCTCGCCGCACGGCGAGACTGTTGGAGCACCGCAGAGCGAGAGGCACGGCGCGCCGCACAGTAAGAGCAGATCCATCGACGCTTTCCTGCTGTCGACAGGGCGTCACAGCTGGGTACACGTCCCGTAAGTACCCCCATTCCTTGCTAGGAGTGGGCTGAGGCCCTCTGCGCCGTACTTGCACCAAAGGCCAGCCACGCCGTACTTGCACCAGACGCCCGCCGCGCTGTTCGCATGGGTCGCGTCGTTCGCCTTGTCCGCGGCCTGCTCGATGTCCACCTGGGCGCAGTAGAGGAACATGGACGTCGCATACTCTAGCTGGTGATCTTCGATGAAATAGCCAACTTGGACGTGTGTTGGCCGCTTGGACGAACGCGCTCCAGATGTACCACGAGCGTGTTGGCCGCTTGGACGAACGCGCTCCAGATGTACCACGAGCGTGTTGGCCGCTTGGATGAACGCCTGCACGAGTTCAGGCAGAGCCAAGAGCTACCATAGGCAAGGGCTGCTGGTCATGGTCTCATGGACGCGTTTTATTTTGTTGAGTCGTTTCGACGTGGATAGCTATGTATTCACAACAATCATTGTATTGCTCTGTTTCAATGTGTGTACTCTGTTTTCTGTTCTTATATGTTCTGTTTCAATGTGTGTGTATACGCTTTCCATTCTGTATATGTGGATGATAACATCTAGATTCAAATTAGTATACAAAAACAGATAGAAAATGGAATTCATAATATATATATATATATATTAATTGTTCTTTAGTTCACCACAGAATATATATATAATATCATCGTATATACGTGATGATACTTAACTACTAGGTACAATGCATAAAATTGAAAATGGACAATACTAAAACTAACAAGCCCTCTTGGGGCCAGTATTCCGACAGCCCCTCACCAGCAGCTCCCTAGTGCGCGGCATCTTCCCAGTGCGGAGGCAGTATTGCGCCTCCTCCGCCTCGCAGCGCTTGACATACCGATCTGCCTCTTGCTGGCGGACGCACGCGAATGATCTTGCCATTTCGTTGGGCGCCCACCAGAGCTCCTCGTAGGTGGCATGCTGGAGCTTATCGGCCCACCTCCACGCAGCGACGAGGCACCCAGCTCCTATGACCTTCCTCGCGAAGTACCCGTCTTCGTACACCTCCTCCGCACGACGATGCGCCCGCCCCCATAGCTCCGCTGCCTCATTTTTCCAGGCGGCATCACGGGCTTCACAGGCCGCCTGGTACCTGGCTTCCTCCTCCGCCATCTCCTTCTTGAACGCCACTTGCCTGGCTTTCTCAGCCGGCGGCAACGACTTCCACAGACAAAGATTGTACTGGCCCCAAAACCAATCCAAAGTTGGGGGGTCCGGCGCAACCTCGTCCGGCGGCGCGTAGGGGTCCTCGTTGTTGCTATTCGAGTGAGTGTCCGCGGGTCTCGGCGACTCCTCGTCGGCGCGTGGGCAGACCGGCGACGCCATGGCAGAGATTTGAGAGAGAGAGAGGGCGAGCGAGGGGAGAATGTAGATGAGAATGCAGGCGGGACGGCATGAGCAAGGTAGTATTTATTGGCGGCCGGAATCTAGATCGACGGGAACAGTTCACACACCGGTCGCCGGAATTTACGAGTACTGTAGTTTGAATTACTCACGATTCCCGCAGCAAAATCCGTGTGTGAACATAATAGCTGATGGTTTCCAATACAGAACTGTGTCTGATTAATGACCCCCGCCACTCACCTACCAAACCTCGAGCCGCGAGATAGAGTGCCAATCGTGTGGGGGCCGGTTGTCTTGCCAAATCTTTACATTTTCTTTTTTAAACACCAGATATTTACATCGTCTGATGATTTTTAACTCGCACACAAGTACACAAAAATATGATTTTTCCAACCGTTATGGTTAGCCGTTGCATGTAGATGTAGTTCAAATTTGAATTACGGTCATTAAATGTCTAGAAAATCAATTAAATGTCTTTAAAAGGTCAAATGACCCCTAGAATTTTCCAAATTTTCACATGATAGTTGTAGTAGTGCATGTTAAACGTAGAAAAAATTTGAAGGCCATAAGAGGAAGCTATCTCCTATTCGTCATCAAACATGCATTGCTCCCTCTCAGAACCATGAGACTTCTAGTGAGTTGCTCCGGTTTGTGAGGGGTGTGTGTCCAAACTTTCTTCAGACAGGCCAATTTTTTTACCACATGATCTTGGTGGCATGACATTACATCAAGCAAGGTTTCATGTCTTTCTGATCATTTTTTAATTTTTTGGAATTAAAATGCCATGGCACTCCATGCATGTGCCCATGCCATGAGACCAATATGTTTGAAAATTCCTTCTAATTTACTGCACATGGAATTAACTCGCACACAAGTACACAAATATGATTTTTCAAACCGTTATGGTTAGCCGTTGCATGTAGATGTAGTTCAAATTTGAATTACGGTCATTAAATGGCTAGAAAATCACTAAATGTCTTTAAAAGGTCAAATGACCGCCGAAATTTTCCAAATTTTCACATGTCAGTTGTATTAGTGCGCGTTAAACGTAGAAAAAAATTGTAGGCCATAAGAGGAAGCTATCTCCCGTTCGTCATCAAACATGCATTGTTCCCTCTCAGAACCACGAGCCTTCTAATGAGTTACTCCGGTTTGTGATGGGGGTGTGTCCAAACTTTCGTCAAACAGGCCAATTTGTTTACCACATCATCTTGGTGGCATGACATTACATCAAGCAAGATTTCATATCTTTCTCATCATTTTTAAATTTTTTGGAATTAAAATGCCATGGCACTCCATGCATGTGCCCATGCCATGAGACCAATATGTTTGAAAATTCCTTCTAATTTACTACACATGGAATTAACTCGCACACAAGTACACAAATATGATTTTTCAAACCGTTATGGTTAGCCGTTGCATGTAGATGTAGTTCAAATTTGAATTACGGTCATTAAATGGCTAGAAAATCACTCAAATGTCTTTAAAAGGTCAAATGACCGCTAGAATTTTCCAAATTTTCACATGACAATTGTATTAGTGCACGTTAAGTGTAGAAAAAATTTGAAGTCCGTAAGAGGAAGCTATCTCCCGTTCGTCATCAAACATGCATTGTTCCCTCTTGGAACCACGAGCCTTCTAGTGAGTTGCTCCGATTTGTGGGGGGGTGTCCAAACTTTCGTCAAACAGGACAATTTTTTACCACATCATCTTGGTGGCATGACATTACATCAAGCAAGGTTTCATGTTTTTCTGATCATTTTTTAATTTTTTGGAATTAAAATGCCATGGCACTCCATGCATGTGTCCATGCGGTGAGACTAATATGTTTGAAAATTCCTTCTAATTTACTGCACATGGAATTAACTCGCACACAAGTACACAAATATGATTTTTCAAACCGTTATGGTTAGGCGTTGCATGTAGATGTGGTTCAAATTTGAATTACAGTCATTAAATGGCTAGAAAATCACTTAAATGTCTTTAAAAGGTCAAATGACCCCTAGAATTTTCCAAATTTTCACATGACAGTTGTATTAGTGCACGTTAAATGTAGAAAAAAATTTGAAGGCCATAAGAGGAAGCTATCTCCCGTTCGTCATCAAACATGCATTGTTCCCTCTCGGAACCACGAGCCTTCTAGTGAGTTGCTCCGGTTTGTGAGGGGGTGTGTGCAAACTTTCGTCAAACAGGCCATTTTTTTACCACATCATCTTGGTGGCATGACATTACATCAAGCAAGGTTTCATATTTTTCTGATCATTTTCTAATTTTTTGGAATTAAAATGCCATGGCACTCCATGCATGTCTCCATGTCGTGAGACCAGTATGTTCGAAAATTCCTACTAATTTACTGTACATGGAATTAACTCGCACACAAGCACACAAATATGATTTTTCTAACCGTTATGGTTTGGCGTTGCATGTTGATGTAGTTCAAATTTGAATTACGGTCATTAAATGGCTAGGAAATCACTTAAATGTCTTTAAAAGGTCAAATGACCCCTAGAATTTTCCGAATTTTCACATTAGAGTTGTAGTAGTGCACGGTAAACGTAGAAAAAAAATTGAAGGCCGTAAGAGGAAGCTATCTTCTGTTCGTCATCAAACATGCATTGTTCCCTCTCGGAACCACGAGCCTTCTAGTGAGTTGCTCCGGTTTGTGAGGGGTGTGTGTCCAAACTTTCGTCAAACATACCAATTTTTTTAGCACATCATCTTGGTGGCATGACATGACATCAAGCAAGGTTTCATGTTTTTATGATCATTTTTTATTTTTTTGGAATTAAAATGCCATGGCACTCCATGAATACATATGCATGTGTCCATGTCGTGAGACCAATAGTTTGAAAATTCCTTCTAATTTACTACATATGTAATTAACTCGCACACAAGTACACAAATATGATTTTTCAAACCGTTACGGTTAGCCGTTGCATGTAGATGTAGTTCAAATTTGAATTACGGTCATTAAATGTCTAGAAAATCACATTAATGTCTTCAAAAGGTCAAATGACCTCTGAAGTTTCCAAATTTTCACATGATAGTTGTATTAGTGCACGTTACATGTAGAGAAAATTTGAAGGCCATAAGAGGAAGCTATCTCCCGTTCGTCATGAAACATGCATTGTTCCCTCTCGGAACCACGAGCCTTCTAGTGACTTGCTCCGGTTTGTGAGGGGTGTGTGTCCAAACTTTCGTCACACATGCCAAATTTTTTACCACATCATCTTGGTGGCATGATAGTACATCAACCTAGGTTTCATGTGTTTCTGATTTTTTTTAGTTTTTTGGAATTTAAATGCCATGGCACTCCATGCTTAATTGTGTCATAGCCGTTAGACCAATATGTTTGAAAATTCCTTCCAATTTACTGCACATGGAATTAAATCGCACACAAGTACACAAAATATGACTTTTCAAACCGTTATGGTTAGCTGTTGCATGTACATGTAGTTCAAATTTCAAGTACAGTCATTAAATGGCTAGAAAATCACTTAAATGTCTTAAAAAGGTAAAATGACCCCTGAAAATTCCCAACATTTGACATGACAGTTGTATTAGTACTACAAATTTTCTCGTACATTTAAAACACCATCCGTTGCCACTTTACTCCAAATTCGTCTTCAACAGCTAATAAAAAATATCTACAACATCAGACATAGTTGTCTTCAAGGAACGTTTGCGATGAAAATATCTAGGTCTATTTAAGTCTTCCTCCTTATGCTTCGCCGGCTTGTCTGCTCTAGTGTCGGCAACCCCCAAATCCACGAATCCCGATTCCCATTCCTGCACCCCCTTCTTGCAAAGATGACGACGTGGAAACGCTTCATGAAGGCCTATACGATGGCCGCCCCCGCCCCCCCCCCCGAGCGTCGCTACCTGCGCCGAGAGTGCCGCTGCATCCGCATTGAGCGCGGCCACTTCCACCGAGAGGGTGTCTGCGGCAGCCGACAGGGTAGCTGCAGCAGCCGAGGCGGCTGCAGCTGATGCTACGACGGCGGCTGCAAACACCGAGAGTGCTCGAGCTGCCGTTCGTGCCGCCGATGCCAAGATAGAGGATGCACACGCCAAGATATTCCAGGCCACCTCGGAATCTAGCATGCAACCCACGTCCGAAAAGGCGGAGGTGGCCAAGCACCTGCTTCCTCATGAGGTCACCGAGCGAGAGCTAGAGATGCAGGAGGCGGCGGAGATCGAGCAGCGCCAGGAGGAGGAGTTGCGCGTGGCCGAGGTCGAGGTAGAGAAGAGTTTGTCTATCGAGGAATCGGCGGTGGAGTACCAACGCAAGCTTTGGCGCAGCCACTACTACGAGTACTACAACCTTGAGGGCGGCGCCGAGGACGAGGACGAGGATGAGGTCAACTTCAGCAGGGGGGACGTGGAGTCCACCAACGGCGGCATGTCGCCAGGACAAGTCATCAACGTCTCATCTCACACCGGCGATGCATAGGCCGGCGCGGCAGCGGATTTGTTAAAATTATGCATACTTAGGCTTTGTTTTTAATGCTGGTCTTTTGTTAGAGCAATGTTTAGGTCAACTGGCTCTATTTAATTACTAAAATTGGTCGATTCAGTAAGTCTGGTCTGTCTGCTGTACGCTCTTTTGTGTGCCCAAATTAGCAAGCGATGTTAAATTATGCAATGACGTACCCGGGGAAATTTCCACCAAAATTTGAATTATCAAACTCATCCCATGCGCGTAAAGCAGAAGAATCGTTTGTGATGCACACAATCGTTCAAAGTGAATCGTCTGGCGGCACCGCGCGCAAAGTTTCCCTCCACATTTCCAAAATTTTGGCCTATCGCCAAAATATCTACCCCCGCCCACTCCCCCCTTCCCCACCCCCTTTTCTCCCTGACCACAAGTCACATTTCCCTTGTTTCCTCCTTCCTCGCTTCCTTCCTAAGCTATAGCCGCTTCCTCGCTTGCCTCCTCGCTCTCGCCATCTTGCATCCTACCGCCGGGGTCACCATGGTCTTCTTCAAAGACCTCTCCAGAGGTTCCTCCTCCGGTGACGACTCCTTCACCACCCGGGTATGCCTCTCTTCTCTCTCTCGGGCTATGACTTGGAATGAAGGATTCTTACCCAGCGGTCGATTTGATTCATTTCTTCCTCTTGTAGCTCCCTAGGACCATCAGTGGCAACGAATGGAGCGGGGTGGCTGAAGATCTATCTGCTCGTTGTCACTAGGGGTGGGCATAAAACCCGATGAACCGAACACCGGACCGAAACCGAGACCGAAAAAACCGAATTTTCGGTTTTTATCATTGATACAAATATTTTCGGTTTTTACTTCCAAAAACCGAACTCAGTTCGGTTGGTTCGGTTTATATACGGTTAACCGAAATAAAACCGGACTGTAGCGAAGACAGCGCGCGTACAGACATGGAACTCACCCTTGGGTCGAACGAACATGACTCACCAGTTCTCCCGTAGCCAACCACCCACTTTTTGCCACGCTCAAGGCCACAAGCAACGGCCCACTAGCCCATGTGCGACCAGCACACAACTAGGACGTCAGTTCTGTGAACGTGGGCTGAGCATGTGCATGGATCTTTCTCATGTGCGAGCGTGTGAGAGTCCGGCCAGCTAAATTTAGTCCCACCTTGCCTGGCTAATGATATCAGGCGGAGACTCTCGGCTATATAAGAGAGTGCTCTGCACAAAATATGTGAAAGCAAGGTTCGTCCGGTATAAACCAAAAACTAAACCGAACCAACGGTTAACTGAATTTTCGGTTAGCCTATTTGAATTGCCAATTTTGGTTTCTAATTTTACAAACCGAAATTGAATAAAAAACCGAACGGTAGAAACCGAAAATTCGGTTTATGCCGAACGCCCACCCCTAGTTGTCACCATCAATGTCCATGCGTGAAGCTAGTTGCATTTGAATCTGTGGACAGTGGGAGGAAGTTTCTGGCATGTGCAGAGAAGGTTAGACCCTCTTTTGTTGTTACAAATCATTTGTTAGATGTGATTCAGACACTGTCACGGTCCCAACCCATTCATACCACACCTTCAACCAAACGCATCCTAAGACAGTGTCACAGTTTGTACCTAGTATCTAAAATTGTTGCCATCTCATGAGCGGTGCCAATAGAAAATTATTTCGCACCGCTTCAGCAGTTTGTGCAGCCAACTTTGGTCCACACATCCGAGCAGCCAAGCAATAAAATACTAAATCTTTATGGCACGAAGGAACTGGGAATCGGAGCAACTAGGTGCTCCGGTGTCCGGGTCCCTGAATTTTTTCCACTGCATCGGCTCACCAGTGCAGGGCACCGGTGCGAGATGTAGCAACAGTTGTCTTTACACCAGTTTTGGCATGCATAGTGGACGGCAATAGTGCTATTAGTTCTATGTTACTAAATTTGTGCATGTACACACCTATTAGTATCAATTTGTTGTCATCCAAACATTGTCGCCATGCTGTTGCAGTTATATTTACCTTCCTCATAAAATGTTCAATTTGTTATTTATTGTACATGAGTAAGAACTTGTAGCGTTGTTGTAGTTAGTTATAGCTTCTGATGTTCTAGAATTTTGTTGTTGTCTCAGTAGCAATTAATTCATTTGCACATTGATCTTTTTGAGAAGATATGTCATAATTAACATGTTTCTTCAGTTTTTCAAAATAAGCATTGGTGATTTTCTATGTTGCTATAAACCTATCTCCCCTACAATTGTTACTGATCTAGTTTTAAATATTATAGGATGAACGGAAGTGTTCTTACTTGGAGTGGGTTGATCAAGAGTGGCCACAGTCTTTGAAGATGTTCCTAGCGAAGCTCTGGAGCATGTATGAGGAAGAGAACAAAGGTAGGCTTAGAGAAAGTGTTGTCAACGCTGAAGAATATTTGAAGATGCGGGATAAAAAGAGGAAGGTGGAGAATGAGCTCAGATTTTTTAAATCAGACTTTGCTAAGATGGTGTTGGCGAAGGAGGAGGCACTTTCCCAGTTGGCCAGTGCAAAACAGGTTCTTATTGAACTGAAAGTAGAGGCGGATAAGACGAGCCTGGATGATCTCGATTAGGGAAATGAATATATTGTTCTAATATTGTTCTTATGAAGTTGAAGTAGCTATATGTTGTACTGTGTTGTTTTCATGTAGCTATCGTACTGTGATGTTATAATATGTTTATGTGCCTGATATGAAATTGGCAAACAGCTGTTCGATATGAAATGTGAATTTGCGTAATACTGGAATTATTAATTGTAAACTAATAAACCTGCTAAATGTGTCATGGAACTTTGCAAACGGTTCTAGCAGTAAAAGCGCTTGTGATGGATATCCCAATGCCACACAGTTTTCTTCATCAAATCGTGTGTGATGTAGTTGATAAAAGCAAACAGTTAACCAAGGCAGTGCGTGTGTGATAGTTACACCTTTCACACACGAGCCTACACATAAAACTGTGTGGGATGTACATACAAATGGAAATGTTTTCCCTGGATTGACTGTGTGGGATGTACATAAGAACGAAAACGTATTCCTTGGATTGACCGTGTGTGATATACATACGAATGGAAACGTTTTCCCTGGATTGACTGTGTGGGATGTACATAAGAACAGAAACGTATTCCTTGGATTGACTGTGTGTGATATACATACAAACGGAAATGTTTTTCTGGGATTCACCATGTGGGATGTACATACGAACTGAAATGATTGGGTTTTGATGCCTCACCCGATCGCACACGAGCTCATTTTGCCCCAGCCTGTGTCCCAGGAGGGCCTATCCCCGACGATTTCTGGGTCGTGTGGGAAGGACCCCCCTATCGCCCACACTCACTTGGCGACGGTGCCAAATGCCGTTGTGGAAAGGGGTTAAAAACCGTTTGTATAGCACCGACGCGTACCAGTGTACGTTTCCCAACAATTGGGCCCTTGTGGCCCAATACTCCTTTCACCATTTGGCCTTTTAAGACCCATTGATATTAAATTTAATATAGAAGCCTCCTAACAATTAATAGATCCCATGGTAAAAAAGCAAATACTAAATCCTTTTATTATTAAATTAACATCACCGAAAACATTTTCCATCTATATATTATTTATCAGTAATACCCGGTATTGCCTGATAAACTCCGAAACCCTTCCGGTGACCTCGAAAAGCATCTGATTCCTCTCGAAACCATTTCGAATATTGACAAAACTATTTCATAAATAAATCCTTGATACTCTCGTCCTACTAACACTCAATAGATCATGATTATCTTAAGCTTGTGACCCCGTAGGTTTAGTAAATCATAGACATGAACGAAACCCCTTTGTTCAATGAGCGATAGCGAAACCGTGACGTCCATATCGATCCCTATGTTTACACGAATGACATACGAGTGAACCTTTGGTTATTATGTGATGTTCCCTTTACTTCGCGATGCTTGGCAAAACCCGAGGTGTGTCAGTATCCTCCTGAGTCATGCACATGCTCACTATACCGTTCTCCTCGTTACCAGTTTTGTTCTTCTTTCTCGTTGAAGTGTTCTGGCATCCTCGTGATGTAGTCACTTGTGTCTGGCCAGATGATGATTGATGCCGTCACACCGAGAGGTCCATAAGAATATCTCTCCATCGTCGAAGGAGAAAATCCCACTCTCGAGCTATCTAGTCCCTTGTTATACTTTCCGGTGAACATGTAAGTTGTCGTTATGATCACCATGTTACAGATGACGTTTGAGCAACCCCAAAGTTCACCGTATGGTAGGTTGTGACTATGATACTCTCATGGTCTGAGGAACTAAAAACACATGTTATAACAATTGATTTCAGACGATATTATCTCAAAGTATAACAAACAAGTTTGGGTCAATTCAATTCTTCTATCGTCAGATTCTCAATGTTGTTTTACACATAACGATATTCTAAGATCTGAAAAACGTGATCACCAACAACACTTGAACCAGTCTTGGAGGCAAGACTGGGACCCTATACTTTACTGTTTATCATTTCACACGTGCATATGAGTTTTCCTCTGAATCACATATTTCAGGATCATAGCAGTTATAACATGAAATAAAAACACTTAATTATAAAATGGAAATATAATAATACAATATCATTGCCTCTAGGGTGTCTTTCCAACAAAAACTAAGCAAACCGGTCACCACGCATGCGATCAGATGGATGATACACACAAAAATGGACCGATGTGGAGGGGTATATGTCTTATGGATGACAGGGTGGGTAGTTTGGATGATAAATGAAAACTCCAAGGAAATTCACCTTCCTTTATTATTAAGTATAGTCTAGCAAACATGTCTGTGCAGGAAAAAATTAGTGGACCGGGATATCTACCCACTAGTAGAAAACAGGGCTTTGGTTGAGGCCTGGGTAAGGGCATTAATCCCGGTTCACTCACGAACTGGGACCAAAGGGGGCATCAGTCCCGGTTCGTGAGGCCAGAGCGCCGGCCGGGCCTTGGGGGCCATTGGTCCCGGTTCGCCTAACCCCTTTGGTCTTGGTTCCAGACACGAACTGGGACCAATGGGCCTGGCTCCTGGCCAACAACCTTTAGTCCCGGTTGGTGGCTGGAACCGGGACCAAATGTGGTCCTTTAGTCCCTGTTTTAGCCACCAACCGGGACTAAAGAGTGGCCTATATATACCCCCGCCCTGCCCACGAGCAGAGCCACTGCTCTATTTTTTGGCCGGCCATGGGAGAGCTTTGTGGTGCTCTAGCTCACCTCCTATGCACATGAGGTGTTCGGTGAAATGCCCGAGCCACACTTAAGCTTTCTCCTCTAGAAGCTCCTTGTCCAAGCTCCATTTTCCTCAAGATTTGTCTAGGTTTGGCAGTCTGTCCTGTCCCGTCCCCGTCCTCACCGTCGTCGATCGCCCGTGCCGTTCTCGTCGCCGGCACCACCGTGGTGAGCCTCTTGTTCTTATCTTCTTTCTAAAAGAAAAAATTTCTTACTTGTATGATTTAGATATAGATAGTGTTGGGAATCATTGCATGGAAAACAAAAAAATTCTACGCGCACGCAATGATCTATCCATGGAGATGCATAGCAACGAGAGGGAGAGTGTGTCTACGTACCCTCGTAGACCGTAAGAGGAAGCATTTCACAACGCGGTTGATGTAGTCGAACTTTCTTCGCGCTCCACCGATCGAGTACCGAACGTACGACACCTCCGAGTTCTGCACATGTTTAGCTCAGTGACGTCCCTCGCCTTCTTAATCTAGCAAGACATCGAGGTAGTAGATGAGTTCCGTCAGCACAACGGCGTGGTGACAGTGATGGTGAAGTGATCCTCGCAGGGCTTCGCCTAAGCACCGTGAAAATATGACCGGGGGTGTAAACTGTGGAGGGGGGCACCTGATGTCTACTACGCAACTTTATTCTTGTAGACACGTGTTGGGCCTCCAAGCGCAGAGTTTTGTAGGATAGTAGCAGTTTTCCCTCAAGTGGATGACCTAAGGTTTATCAATCCGTGAGAGGTGTAGGATGAAGATGGTCTGTCTCAAACGACCCTGCAATCAAATACAAGAAATCTCTTGTATCCCCAACACACTCAATACAATGGAAATTTGTATAGGTGCACTAGTTCGGTGAAGAGATGGTGATACAAGTGTAATATGGATGGTAGAAATATATTTTTATAATCTGAATAAATAAAAACAGTAAGGTAGAAAATAGTAAACGGGAACAAAAACAGTATTTTGCAATGTTTGAAAATGAGGCCTAGGGTCCGTACTTTCGCTAGTGCAACCTCCCAACAATGCTAATATAAACGGATCATATAACCATCCCTCAACATGCAACGATGAATCACTCCAAAGTTCCTATCTAGCGGAGAACATAAGAATAAATTGTTTGTAGGGTACGAAACCACCTCAAAGCTATTCTTTCCATTCGATCTATTCAAGAGTTCGTACTAAAATAACACAAAGCTATTCTTTCCGTTCGATCTATCCTAGAGTTCGTACTAAAATAACACCAAAGCAAATTCATATTCATAATACTCAATCCAACACAAAGAACTTCAAAGGGTGCCCTAAGATTTCTACCGGAGAAACAAAGACAAAAATGTGCATCAACCCCTATGCATAGATTACCCCAATGTCACCTCGGGAATCCGCGAGTTGAGTGCCAAAACATATATCAAGTGAATCAATACGATACCCCATTGTCACCACAAGTATTCAATTGCAAGACATATATCAAGTGTTCTCAAAACCATAAAAGTATTCAATCCGATAAGAACAAAATCTCAAAGGGAAAAACTCAATTCATCACAACAAGATAGAGAGGGGAAAACACCATATGATCCGACTATATTAACAAAGTCTGCGATACATCAAGATCGTGATATCTCAAGAACACGAGAGAGAGAGAGAGAGAGATTAAACACATAGCTACTCCAAAAAGATATAAATGAAGATCATGAGCATAATATTTATTTCTCTCAAATTAATTTAAGTGAAGCAAGAGAGAATTTCTTCAAAAATACTAAAGCACACCGTGCTCTAAAAGATTTAAGTGAAGCCCTGGAGCAATTCATAGAAAAGAGCTTCGTTGACGGGATGTGAATGCCGCTTACTTAGCCTCCCTGGCAACTATTTGAGGACTCTATTTTATTTGAAAACTTTCAGATCTAAGTATTTTATTAAAATAGCAAGCAAAATGAAAATAAAATTACATTCTAAGAATAGCACACATCATGTGAAGAAGCAAAAATTTAGGCTCAACCAATACTAACCAATAATTGTTGAAGAAGAAAGGTGGGATGCCTACCAGGGCATCCCCAAGCTTAGATGCTTGAGACTTCTTGAAATATTATCTTGGGATGCCTTGGGCATCCCCAAGCTTGAGCTTTTGCGTTGCCTTAATTCTTCTCATATCACGGTTTTCCTAAATCTCAAAAGCTTCATCCACACAAAACTCAACAAGGACTCGTGAGATAAGTTAGTATAAACCAATGGAAAAACCTTATCATTCTCTACTGTAGCAAATCACTAAAATTATTATTCAACATTGCATACTAAATTCCTCTGCATATTTAATACTCCTATCCTCAAATAGAATCATTAAACAAGCAAACATATGGAAACAATGCAAACATAACAGCAATTTGCCAAACCAGTAAAGTCTGTAAAGAATGCAAGAGTATCAATACTTCTTAAACTCCAAAAATTATGAAAATAAATTACAAACTGCAGAAAATTTATTAGAGCTTATTTTGTAAAAAGTTTCAATATTTTATCACATTCTGACTTTTCTAGGGAATTTTTGCAACAACGGTAAACTTTCTGTTTTCAAACAGCAACATGTAGGCTTGCAAAATAAACATGGCAAAGGCTATCATTGCCAATTTTATTGAAATAAAAGATGCTAAACATTATTATAAATAAGAGCAAGAAAATCCTAGTAAAATAAATTGATGCTCCAAGCAAAACACATATCATGTGACGAATGAAAACATAGCTCCAAGTGAGGTTACCGATAGTGTTGGAGACGAAAGAGGGGATGCCTTCCGGGGCATCCCCAAGCTTAGTTGCTTGGATCTTCCTTGAATATTACCTTGGGGTGCCTTGGGAATCCACAAGGTTAGGGTCTTGTCACTCCTTATTCTCCTCATATTGACATCTCATCCAAAACTTGAAAACTTCAATCACACAAAACTTAACAGAACTTTGTGAGATAGGTTAGTATGATAAAGAGCAAACCATTTCACTTTTGGTACTGTCAAAGACAAGATTCATAATTGTTCTCACACAATGCCTACTGTAGCATATCGTTTCCACAATTTATATTGAGCAATATAAGCCATAGAAACTAGAAAACAAGCAAACTATGCATTGAAAACAGAATCTGTCAAAAACAGAACAGCATGTAGTAATCTGTACTCCAACCATACTTATGTACTCCAAAAATTCTGAAAAAATATGGAAACCTGGGTAATTTGTCTATTAATCTTCTTCAAGAAGAATCAGCATTTTATCACGCTTCTTTTAAAAATGAGAATTGTTTTCCTGAGCGCAAAAGTTTCTGTTTTTCAGCAAGATCAAATCAACTATCACCGTAAGCCATCCCAAAGGTCTTACTTGGCACTTTATTGAAACAAAATCAATAAAAAATGATTACTACATTAGCATAATCATGTGAACACACAAAAACAGTAGGTAAAAGTGTTGGGTTGTCTCCCAACAAGCGCTTTTCTTTAGTACCTTTTAGCTAGGCATGATGATTTCAATGATGCTCGTATAAAAGATAAGGATTGAAACATAACAAGAGCATCCTGAAGGACATGTAAAGCACATTTAAGTCTAACCCACTTCCTATGCATAGGCATTTTGTGAGAAAACAATTTATGGGAACAAGAATCAACTAGCATAGGAAGGCAAAACAAGCATAACTTCAAGATTTTCAACACATATAGGGGAAACTTGATATTTTTGCAATATGTAAAAGCATATGTTCCTCTCTCATAATAATTTTCAGTAGAATCATGAATGAATTCAACAATATAACTATCACATAAATCATTCTTCTAATGATCCACAAGCATAGAAATTTTCTGACTCTCCACATAAGCAAATTTATTATCATGAATAGCAGTGGGAGCAAACTCAACAAAATAACTATCATGAGATTGAAAATTAAAATCATGATGACAAGTTTCATGCTTATCATTATTCTTTATAGCATACATGTCATCACCATAATCATCATAGATAGCAACTTTGTTATCATAGTCAATTGAAGCCTCATCCAAAATGGTGGATTCATCACTAAATAAAGTCATGACCTCTCCAAATCCACTTTCATCATTATAATCATCATAAATAGGAGGCATGCAATCATTATAACAAATTTGCGCATCAAATCTTGGGGGACTAAAAATATCATCTTCATCAAACATAGCATCCCCAAGCTTATGGCTTTGCATATCATTAGCATCATGGATATTCAAAGAATTCATACTAGCAATATTGCAATCATGCTCATCATTCAAATATTTTGTGGCAAACATTTTATTGACTTCTTCTTCTAAAAATTGAGCACAATTTTCTGAACCATCATTTTCAAGAAAGTTATTATAAAGATGATCAATAATATGATGCAACCTCAATTTCATTTTTTATGTAGTTTTCTTTTATAAACCAAACTAGTGATAAAACAAGAAACTAAAAGATTCAATTGCAAGATCTAAAGATATACCTTCAAGCACTCACCTCCCCGGCAACGGCGCCAGAAAAGATCTACGTTGACGGAATGTGAGTGCCGCTTACCTAACCTCCCCGGCAACGGTGCCAGAAAAGACCTTGATGTCTACTACGCAAGTTTATTCTTATAGACACGTGTTGGGCCTCCAAGTGCAGAGTTTTGTAGGACAGTAGCAATTGTCCCTCAAGTGGATGGCCTAAGGTTTATCAATCCGTGGGAGGCGTAGGATGAAGATGGTCTCTCTCAAGCAACCCTGCAACCAAATACAAGAAATCTCTTGTGTCCCCAACACATCCAATACAATGGCAAATTGTATAGGTGCACTAGTTCGGCGAAGAGATGGTGATATGTGTAATATTGATGGTAGAAATATATTTTTATAATGTGAATAAACAAAAACAGAAAGGTAGCAAATGGTGAACGGGCACAAAAACAGTATTGCAATGCTTGAAAATGAGGCCTAGGGTCTGTACTTTCGCTAGAGCAATCTCTCAACAATGCTAATATAATTGGATCATATAACCATCCCTCAACGTGCAACGAAGAATCACTCCAAAGTTCCTATCTAGCGGAGAACATAAGACGGAATTATTTGTTGGGTACGAAACCACCTCAAAGCTATTCTTTCCGATCAATCTATCCTAGAGTTCGTACTAAAATAACACAAAGCTATTCTTTCCGATCGATCTAACCAAGAGTTCGTACTAAAATAACACCAAAGCAAATTCAAATTCATAATATTCAATCCAACACATAGACTTCAAAGAGTGCCCCAAGATTTCTACCAGAGAAACAAAGACAAGAATGTGCATCAACCCCTATGCATAGATTACCCCAATGTGCCACCTCGGGAATCTGCGAGTTGAGTGCCAAAACATATATCAAGTGAATCAAAATAATACCCCATTGTCACCACGAGTATTCATTTGCAAGACATATATCAAGTGCTCTCAAATCCATCAAAGTTTCAATCCGATAACAACGAAATCTCAAAGGAAAAAATTCAATTCATCACAACAAGATAGAGGGGGGAAAACACCATATGACCCGACTATATTAACAAAGCCCGCGATACATCAAGATCGTGACATCTGAAGAACATGAGAGAGAGAGAGAGATTAAGCACATAGCTACTAGTACAAACCCTCAAACCCGAGGGTGGACTACACCCTCCTCATCGTGGTGGCCGCCGGGATCATGAATATGGCCACCGGAGATGATTCCCCCCTCCGGCAGGGTGCCGGAACGGGGTCTAGATTGGTTTTTGGTGGCTACAGAGCCTTGCAGCAGCGGAACTTCTGATCTAGGTTAACCCCGAGGGTTTCTGGAATTTCTGGGAATTTATAGGGTAAATAGGGGGTGCGGGAGGCCACCGAGGTGGGCACAACCCACCTGGGCGTGCCTGGCCCCCTAGGTGCGCCCTAGTGGGTTGTGCCCCCCCTCGGGGCACTGCCCAGGTGCTGCTCTGGCCCATTCTGGGTGTTCTGGTCCATAAAAAATCTCCAAAAAGTTTCGCGGTGTTTGGACTTCATTTGATATTGATTTCCTGCGATGTAAAAAACAAGCAAAAATAGCAACTGGCACTAGGTCAATAGGTTAGTCCCAAAAAATGATATAAAGTTGCTATAAAATGATTGTAAAACATCCAAGAATGATAATATAATGGCATGAATACTTCATAAATTATAGATACGTTGGAGACATATCAGTCATTTGCTTGCAAGCTTATGATGTGTATTACCGAGAGGGCCCAGAGATACCTCTCCGATAATCGGAGTGAAAAATCCTAATCTCGATCTATGCCAACTCAACAAACACCTTCGGAGATACATGTAGAGCATCTTTATGATCACCCAGTTACGTTGTGATGTCTGATAGCACATAAGGCATTCCTGCGGTATCCGGGAGTTGCATAATCTCATAGTCAAAGGAATATGTATTTGACAGAATAAAGCAATAGCAATAAAACTGAACGATCATTATGCTAAGCTAATGGATGGGTCTTTTCCATCACATCATTCTCCTAATGATGTGATCCCGTTATCAAATGACAACTCATGTCCATGGTTAGGAAACCTTATCCATCTTTGATCAACGAGCTAGTCTAGTAGAGGCTCACTAGGGACACGGTGTTTGTTCATGTATTCACACATGTATTTAGGTTTCCGATCAGTACAATTCTAGCATGAATAATAAACCTTTATCATGAATAAGGAAATATGAAATAACAACTTTATTATTGCCTCTAGGGCATATTTCCTTCAGTCTCCCACTTGCACTAGAGTCAATAATCTAATTCACATTGCCATGTGATTAACACCAATAGTTCACATCACCACGTGACAAACGCCCAAAGGGTTTACTAGAGTCAATAACTTAGTTCACATCACCATGTGATTAACATCCAAAGAGTACTAAGGTGTGATCATGTTTTGCTGGTGAGAGAGTTTTAGTCAACGGGTCTGCCACATTCAGAGCCGTATGTATTTTGCATATTTCTATGTCTACAATGCTCTGCATGGAGCTACTCTAGCTAATTGCTCCCACTTTCAATATGTATCCAGATTGAGACTTAAATTCATCTGGATCGGTGTCAAGCTTGCATTGACGTAACCCTTTACGATGAACTCTTTATCACCTCCATAACCGAGAAACTTTTCCTTAGTCCTCTTAGGTACCTAAGGATAATTTTGACCGCTATCCAGTGATCCACTCCTGGATCACTATTGTATCCCCTTGCCAAACTCATGGCAAGGCACACAACAGGTCTGGTACACAGCATAGCATATATGATAGAACCTATGGCGGAGGCATAGGGAATGGCTTTCATTTTCTCTCTATCTTCTGCACTGGTCGGGCATTGAGTCTGACTCAACTTCACACCTTGTAACACAGGGAAATACCCTTCAAAATTTTATCAAGGAATCTGCTTTGTGAAAGTCCTATTAAGCGTCTTGATCTATCTCTATAGATCTTGATGCCTAATATATAAGCAGCTTCACCGAGGTCTTTCATTAAAAACTCTTATTCAAGTATCCTTTTATGCTATCCAGAAATTCTATATCATTTCCAATCAACAATATGTCATCTACATATAATATTAGAAATGCTACAGAGCTCCCACTCACTTTCTTGTAAATACAGGCTTCACCAAAAGTCTGTATAAAACCATATGCTTTGATCACCTCATCAAAGCGTATATTCCAACTCCGAGATGCTTGCACCAGTCCATGGATGGATGACTGGAGCTTGCACACTTTGTTAGCACCTTTAGGATCGACAAAACCTTCTGGTTGCATGATATACAACTCTTCTTTAAGAAATCCATTAAGGACTGCAGTTTTCACGTTCATTTGCTAGATTTAATAATCATAAAATGCGGCAACTGCTAACATGATTCAGACGGACTTAAGCATCGCTAAGGGTGAGAAAGTCTCATCGTAGTCAACTCCTTGAACTTGTCGTAAACCTTTTGCGACAAGTCGAGCTTTGTAGACAGTAACATTACCATCAACGTCAGTCTTCTTATTGAAGATCCATTTATTTTCTATGGCTTGCCGATCATCGGGAAAGTCCACCAAAGTCCACACTTTGTTCTCATACATGGATCCTATCTCAGATTTCATGGCCTCAAGACATCGGTCGGAATCTAGGCTCATCATAGCCTCCTCATAGTTCGTAGGTTCGCCATGGTCTAGTAACATGACTTCCAGGACAGGATTACCATACCACTCTGGTGCGGAACGTGCTCTGTTCGACCTACGAGGTCCAGTAGTAACTTGATCTGAAGTTTCATGATCATCATCATTAGCTTCCTCTCTAGCTGGTGTAGGCATCACGGGAACAGATTTCTCTGATGTGCTACTTTCCAATTAGAGAGAAGGTACGATTACCTCATCAAGTTCTACTTTCCTCCCACTCACTTCTTTCGAGAGAAACTCCTCTCTAGAAAGGTTCCATTCTTGGCAACAAAGATCTTGCCTTCAGATCTGTGGTAGAAGGTGTACCCAATTGTTTCCTTGGGGTACTGTATGAAGACACACTTCTCTGATTTGGGTTCGAGCTTATCAGGCTAAAGCCTTTTGACATAACTGTCACAACCCCAAACTTTAAGAAACAATTGCTTAGGTTTGTTGCCAAACCACAGTTCATATGGTGTCGTCTCAACAGATTTAGACGGTGCCCTATTTAACGTGAATGGAGCTGTCTCTAATGCATAACCCAAAACGATAGTGGTAAATCGGTAAGAGACATCATAGATCGCATCATATCTAATAAAGTACGGTTACGACATACGGACACACCATTACACTGTGGTGTTCCAGGTGGCGTGAGTTGTGAAACTATTTCACATTTTTTTAAATGAAGGCCAAACTCGTAACTCAAATATTCGCCTCCGCGATTAGATCGTAGAAACTTTATTTTCTTGTTACGATAATTCTCCACTTCATTATGAAATTCTTGAACTTTTCAAATGTTTCAGACTTGTGTTTCATTAAGTAGATATACCCATATCTGCTCAAATCATCTGTGAAGGTCAGAAAATAACGATACCCTCCGCGAGCTTCAACACTCATCGGACTACATACATCGGTATGTATTATTTCCAATAAGTCATTAGCTCGCTCCATTGTTCCGGAGAATGAAGTTTTAGTCATCTTGCCCATGAGGCATCACCACAAAAAAAATACACTTCCGTGATGATACGTGTTTGTCACAGTAGGTCACGTTTTCTGTCATGCATGTACATCCATGACAATTTTATGACAGAATCAAGATAGTCATACCTGTGCTGTCGTAGAAGTGTTCCATGACATTACCAAAATTATCCTCATGGAAGTGTTCACTTCCATGATGATAAATCGCGCATCATAGAAGTGCTTTCGTCAAGGGTGACCGACACGTGGCATCCACCGTAACGGGACACCGTTAAGCTATCGGGCCCGGTTTTGGATCCGATAACCCGCTAACAGCCACGACCAATGCCGATTTTCCACGTGTAAAATTCTCATTGGCTGACGGAACCGCGTGTCAGCTCCACGTTGACACAGGTGTCACTCATCCAATGGGCGAGATGCGCCTATGATACATTGACACATGGACCGGCCCAAAAGTGGCCCATAAAGATTAAATGGGCCAGCCCAACTAAAGGCCCATAAGATTTAGCGGGCCATAATCGGCCGGCCCAGCTAAAGGCCCACAAGATTTTGCAGACCATAATGGGCCGGCCCAGCTAAAGGCCCAACATTCTCAGTTAAGGCCCGTACGGCTAGTGTCAAATCAGCCCGTCCTAAACTTGTCATCATCGCGGCCCATGGACACTTCTGGCCCGTTAACAGTCCGCTAAGAATTTGGGCCGAATTACGGCCCGGTGTGTTTCCGGCCTGTTAAAGGTCTTGCTTCATTTGGGCCCATTTATAGGCCATTGAAACTTTCGGCCCATAAACGACCGTCAAGGATATGGGTCATATTCGGCCATGTCTGACATTTGGCCTGTCAGAGGCCCACTACAGATTTGGGTCACTTTCAGCCTGTTGTGACTTTCGGCCTATTAACGTCGGACGAAATCCATGGGCCATATGTGGACCAACGCCACATCAGGCCTACTAACGGCCCATATAAAAATAACACTAATCAAGCCCGACCAAACTTCCGGCCTGTTAAAGGCTCGTGTAGTAGGTCGGTGCATTTACGGCCCGTCTGAATTTCGTCCTGTGGACGACCCGCATTGTAAATGGGCTACCATTTCGGCCTGCTAAGACCAGTGGGTTATTTGGCACAATCAGGGCCCAATCTTACTTTCGGCCTATTAAAGGCCCATGTTTTTTATGGGATCGAGATATTTACACAAGTAAACGGCCTATTACTGAGGGCCCAAATTATGTTTAGTCCTATTAAAGGCCAACTAGGGGCATAGGCCTACCAGAAAAATATGAAAGCTTATGCTGATTTTGTTGGGGAACGTAGTAATTTCAAAAAAATTCCTATGCACACGCAAGATCATGGTGATGCATAGCAACGAGAGGGGACAGTGTTGTCCACGTACCCTCGTAGACCGAAAGCGGAAGCGTTAGCACAACACGGTTGATGCAGTCGTACGTCTTCACGATCCGACCGATCAAGTACCGAATGCACGGCACCTCCGAGTTCAGCACACGTTCAGCCCGATGACGTCCCTCGAACTCCGATCCAGCCGAGTGTTGAGGGAGAGTTTCGTCAGCACGACGGCGTGGTGATGATGATGATGTTCTACCGACGCAGGGCTTCGCCTAAGCACCGCTACAGTATTATCGAGGTGGACTATGGTGGAGGGGGCACCGCATACGGCTAAAAGATCAAATCAATTGTTGTGTCTTTGGGGTGCCCCTCTGCCCCCGTATATAAAGCAACAAGGGGGGAGGTTCAGCCGGCCAGGAGGAGGCGCGCCAGGAGGAGTCCTACTCCCACCGGGAGTAGGATTCCCCCCCTTCCAAGTAGTAGGAGTAGGAGTCAAGGAAAGGGGAGAGAGAAGAGAAGGAAGGAGGGGGCGCAGCCCCTCCCCCTAGTCCAATTCGGACTAGGCCTTGGGGGGCGCCCAGCCTCTCCTCTCTATTTCCCCTAAAGCCCAATAAGGCCCATATACTCCCCGGCGAATTCCCGTAACTCTCCTCTACTCCGAAAAATACCCGAATCACTCGAAACCCTTCCGATGTCCGAATATAGTCGTCCAATATATCAATCTTTACGTCTTGACCATTTCGAAACTCCTCGTCACGTCCCCGATCTCATACGGGACTCCGAACTACCTTCGGTACATCAAAACACATAAACTCATAATATAACGGTCATCGAACTTTAAGCGTGCGGACCCTACGGGTTCGAGAACTATGTAGACATGACCGAGACACGTCTCCGGTCAATAACCAATAGCGGAACCTGGATGCTCATTTTGGCTCCCACATATTCTACGAAGATCTTTATCGGTCAGACCGCATAACAACATATGTTGTTCCCTTTGTCATCGTTATGTTACTTGCCCGAGATTCGATCGTCGGTATCTCAATACCTAGTTCAATCTCGTTATCGGCAAGTCTCTTTACTCGTTCCGTAATACATCATCCCGCAACTAACTCATTAGTTGCAAGGCTTAAGTGATGTGCATTACCGAGTGGGCCCAGAGATACCTCTCCGACAATCGGAGTGACAAATCCTAATCTCGAAATACGCCAACCCAACAAGTACCTTCGGAGACACCTGTAGAGCACCTTTATAATCACCCAGTTACGTTGTGACGTTTGGTAGCACACAAAGTATTCCTCCGGTAAACGGGACTTGCATAATCTCATAGTCATAGGAACATGTACAAGTCATGCAGAAAGCAATAGCAATATACTAAACGATCAAGTGCTAAGATAACGGAATGGGTCAAGTCAATCACATCATTCTCCTAATGATGTGACCCCGTTAATCAAATGACAACTCATGTATATGGCTAGGAAACATAACCATCTTTGATCAACGAGCTAGTCAAGTAGAGGCGTACTAGTGACACTATGTTTGTCTATGTATTCACACAAGTATTATGTTTTCAGTTAATACAATTCTAGCATGAATAATAAACATTTATCATGATATAAGGAAATAAATAATAACTTTATTATTGCCTCTAGGGCATATTTCCTTCAGTCTCGCACTTGCACTAGAGTCAATAATCTAGTTCACATCATCATGTGATTTAACGCCAATAGTTCACATCACCATGTGATTAACACCCATAGTTCACATCGTCATGTGACCAACACCCAAAGGATTTACTAGAGTCAATAATCTAGTTCACATCGCTATGTGATTAACACTCAAAGAGTACTAAGGTGTGATCATGTTTTGCTTGTGAGAGAAGTTTAGTCAACGGGTCTGCCACATTCAGATCCGTATGTATTTTGCAAATTTCTATGTCAACAATGCTCTACATGGAGCTACTCTAGCTAATTGCTCCCACTTTTAATATGTATCCAGATTGAGACTTAGAGTCATCTGGATCAGTGTCAAAACTTGCATCGACGTAACTCTTTACGACGAACCTTTTTTGTCACCTCCATAATCGAGAAATATATCCTTATTCTCCTAAGGATAATTTTGACCGATGTCCAGTGATCTACTCCTAGATCACTATTGTACTCCCTTGCCAAAATCAGTGTAGGGCATACAATAGATCTGGAACACAACATGGCATACTTTATAGAACCTATGGCTGAGGCATAGGGAATGACTTTCATTCTCTTTCTATCTTCTACCGTGGTCGGGCTTTGAGTCTTACTCAATTTCACACCTTGTAACACAGGCAAGAACTCTTTCTTTGACTGTTCCATTTTGAACTACTTCAAAATCTTGTCAAGGTATGTACTCATTGAAAAAACTTATCAAGCGTCTTGATCTATCTCTATAGATCTTGATGCTCAATATGTAAGCAGCTTCACCGAGGTCTTTCTTTGAAAAACTCATTTCAAACACTCCTTTATGCTTTGCAGAATAATTCTACATTATTTCCAATCAACAATATGTCATTCACATATACTTATCAGAAATGTTGTAGTGCTCCCACTCACTTTCTTGTAAATACAGGCTTCACCGCAAGTCTGTATAAAACTATATGCTTTGATCAACTTATCAAAGCATATATTCCAACTCTGAGATGCTTGCACCAATCCATAGATGGATCGCTGGAGGTTGCATATTTTGTTAGCCCCTTTAGGATTGACAAAACCTTCTTGGTTGTATCATATATGACTCTTCTTTAATAAATCCATTAAGGAATGCAGTTTTGTTATCCATTTGCCAGATTTCATAAAATGCGGCAATTATTAACATGATTCGGATAGACTTAAGCATCGCTACGAGTGAGAAAATCTTATCGTAGTCAACACCTTGAACTTGTTGAAAACCTTTTGTGACAATTCGAGCTTTGTAGATAGTAACACTACTATCAGTGTTCGTCTTCCTCTTGAAGATCCATTTAATCTCAATGGCTCGCCGATCATTGGGCAAGTCAATCAAAGTCCATACTTTGTTCTCATACATGGATCTCATCTCAGATTTCATGGCCTCAAGCCATTTCGTGGAATCTGGGCTCATCATCGCTTCCTCATAGTTCGTAGGTTCGTCATGGTCAAGTAACATGACCTCCAGAACAGGATTACCGTACCACTCTAGTGCGGATCTCACTCTGGTTTACCTATGAGGTTCGGTAGTAACTTGATCTGAAGTTACATGATCATCATCATTAGCTTCCTCACTAATTGGTATAGTAGTCACAGGAACAGATTTCTGTGATGAACTACCTTCCAATAAGGGAGCAGGTACAGTTACCTCATCAAGTTCTACTTTCCTCCCACTCACTTCTTTCGAGATAAACTCCTTCTCTAGAAAGGATCCATTCTTAGCAACGAATGTCTTGCCTTCGGATCTGTGATAGAAGGTGTACCCAACTGTCTCCTTTGGGTATCCTATGAAGACACATTTCTCCGATTTGGGTTTGAGCTTATCAGGATGAAACTTTTTCTTATAAGCATCGCAACCCCAAACTTTAAGAAACGACAACTTTGGTTTCTTGCCAGACCATAGTTCATAAGGTGTCATCTCAACGGATTTAGATGGTGCCCTTTTTAACGTGAATGCAGCTGTCTCTAATGCATAACCCCAAAACGATAGTGGTAGATTGGTAAGAAACATCATAGATCGCACCATATCTAATAAAGTACGGTTATGACGTCCGGACACACCATTACGCTGTGGTGTTCCAGGTGGCGTGAGTTGCGAAACTATTCTGCATTGTTTCAAATGAAGACCAAACTCGTAACTCAAATATTCTCCTCCATGGTCAGATCGTAGAAACTTTATTTTCTTGTTACGATGATTTTCTACTTCACTCTGAAATTATATGAACTTTTCAAATGTTTCAGACTTTATGTTTCATCAAGTATATATACCCATATCTGCTCAAATCATCTGTAAAGGTCTGAAAATAACGATACCTGCCGCGAGCCTCAATATTCATCGGACCACATACATCAGTATGTATGATTTCCAACAAATCTGTTGCTCGCTCCATTGTTCCGAAGAACGGCGTTTTAGTCATCTTGCCCAAGAGGCATGGTTCGCAAGCATCAAGTGATTCGTAATCAAGTGATTCTAAAAGCCCATCAGCATGGAGTTTCTTCATGCGCTTTACACCAATATGACCTAAACGGCAGTGCCACAAATAAGTTGCACTATCATTATTAACTTTGCATCTTTTGGCTTCAATATTATGAATATGTGTATCACTACGATCGAGATCCAACGAACCATTTTCATTGGGTGTGTAACCATATAAGGTTTTATTCATGTAAACAGAACAACAATTATTCTCTAACTTAAATGAATAACTGTATTGCAATAAACATGATCAAATCATATTCATGCTCAACGCAAACACCAAATAACACTTATTTAGGTTCAACACTAATCCCGAAGTATAGGGAGTGTGCGACGATGATCATATCAATCTTGGAACTACTTCCAACACACATCGTCACTTCACCCTTAACTAGTTTCTGTTCATTCTGCAACTCCCGTTTTGAGTTACTACTCTTAGCAACTGAACCAGTATCAAATACCGAAGGGTTGCCACGAACACTAGTAAAATACACACCAATAATCTGTGTATCAAATATACCTTTGTTCACTTTGCCATCCTTCTTATCTGCCAAATACTTGGGGTAGTTCTGCTTCCAGTGACCAGTTCCTTTGCAGCATAAGCACTTAGTCTCAGGCTTAGGTCTAGACTTGGGCTTCTTCACTTGAGCAGCAACTTGCTTGCTGTTCTTCTTGAAGTTCCCCTTCTTCCCTTTGACCTTTTCTTGAAACTAGTGGTCTTGTCAACCATCAACACTTGATGCTTTTCTTGATTTCTACCTTCGTCAATTTCAGCATCACGAAGAGCTTGGGAATCGTCTCCGTTTATCCCTTGCATATTATAGTTCATCACGAAGTTGTAGTAACTTGGTGATAGTGACTAGAGAACTCTATCAATCACTATCTTATCTGGAAGATTAACTCCCACTTGATTCAAATGATTGTAGTACTCAGACATTCTGAGCACATGCTCACTAGCTGAGCAATTCTCCTCCATCTTGTAGGCAAAGTACTGTCAGAGGTCTCATACCTCTCGACACAGGCATGGGTATGAAATACAAATTTCAACTCTTGGAACATCTTATATGTTCCGTGGCGTTTAAAAAAACGTCTTTGAAGCCCCGATTCTAAGCCGTAAAGCATGGTGCACTAAACTATCAAGTAGTCATCATACCGAGCTTTTGTCAAAACATTCATAACGTCTGCATCTGCTCCTGCAATAGGTCTGTCACCTACCGGTGCATCAAGGACATAATTCTTCTGTGCAGCAATGAGGATAAACCTCAGATCACGGATCCAATCCGCATCATTGCTACTAACATCTTTCAACTTAGTTTTCTCTAGGAACATATCAAAAATAAAACAGGGAGCTAAACGCGAGCTATTGATCTACAACATAGATATGCTAATACTACCAGGACTAAGTTCATGATAAATTAAAGTTTAGTTAATCAAATTACTTAAGAACTCCCACTTAGATAGACATCCCTCTAATCTTCTAAGTGATCACGTGATCCAAATCAACTAAACCATGTTCGATCATCACGTGAGATGGAGTAGTTTCAATGGCGAACATCACTATGTTGATCATATCTACTATATGATTCATGCTCGACCTTTCGGTCTTAGTGTTCCGATGCCATATCGGTTATATGCTAGGCTCGTCAAGTTTAACCTGAGTATTCCGCGTGTGCAACTGTTTTGCACCCGTTGTATTTGAACGTAGAGCCTATCACACCCGATCATCACGTGGTGTCTCAGCACGAAGAACTTTCGCAACGGTGCATACTCAGGGAGAACACTTATACCTTGATAATTTAGGGAGAGATCATCTTATAATGCTACCGTCAATCAAAGCAAGATAAGATGCATAAAAGATAAACATCACATGCAATCAATATAAGTGATATGATATGGCCATCATCATCTTGTGCTTGTGATCTCCATCTCCGAAGCACCGTCATGATCACCATCGTCACCGGCGCGACACCTTGATCTCCATCGTAGCATCGTTGTTGTCTTGCCAACTTATGCTTCTATGATTATCGCTACCGCATAGTGATAAAGTAAAGCATTACAGGGCGGTTGCATTGCATACAATAAAGCGACAACCATATGGCTCCTGCCAGTTGCCGATAACTCGGTTACAAAACATGATCATCTCATACAATAAAATATAGCATCATGCCTTGACCATATCACATCACAACATGCCCTGCAAAAACAAGTTAGACGTCCTCTACTTTGTTGTTGCAAGTTTTACGTGGCTGCTACGGGCTGAGCAAGAACCGTTCTTACCTACGCATCAAAAACCACAACGATAGTTTGTCAGGTTGGTGCTGTTTTAACCTTCGCAAGGACCGGGCGTAGCCACACTCGGTTCAACTAAAGTTGGAGAAACTGACACCCGCTAGTCACCTGTGTGCATAGCACGGCGGTAAAACCAGTCTCGCGTAAGCGTACGCGTAATGTCGGCCCGGGCCGCTTCATCCAACAATACCGCCGAACCAAAGTATGACATGCTGGTAAGCAGTATGACTTATATCGCCCACAACTCACTTGTGTTCTACTCGTCCATATAACATCTACGTATAAAACCTGGCTCGGATGCGACTGTTGGGGAACGTAGTAATTTCAAAAATTTCCTACGCACACGCAAGATCATGGTGATGCATAGCAACGAGAGGGGACAGTGTCGTCCACGTACCCTCGTAGACCGAAAGCGGAAGCGTTAGCACAACGCGGTTGATGTAGTCGTACATCTTCACGATCCGACCAATCAAGTACCGAACGCACGGCACCTCTGAGTTCAGCACACGTTCAGCCCGATGACGTCCCTCGAACTCCGATCCAGCCGAGTGTTGAGGGAGAGTTTCGTCAGCATGACGGCGTGGTGACGATGATGATGTTCTACCGACGCAAGGCTTCGCCTAAGCACCGCTACAGTATTATCGAGGTGGACTATGGTGGAGGGGGGCACCGCACACGGCTAAAAGATCAAATCAATTGTTGTGTCTTTGGGGTGCCCCTCTGCCCCCGTATATAAAGGAACAAGGGGGGAGGTGCGGCCAGCCAGGAGGAGGCACGCCAGGAGGAGTCCTACTCCCACCGGGAGTAGGATTCCCCCCTTCCAAGTAGTAGGAGTAGGAGTCAAGGAAAGGGGAGAGAGAAGAGAAGAAAGGAGGGGGCGCAGCCCCTCCCCCTAGTCCAATTCGGACTAGGCCTTGGGGGGCGCCCAGCCTCTCCTCTCTCTTTCCCCTAAAGCCCAATAAGGCCCATATACTCCCCGGCGAATTCCCGTAACTCCTGTACTCCGAAAAATACCCGAATCACTCGGAACCTTTCCGATGTCTGGATATAGTCATCCAATATATCGATCTTTACGTCTCGACCATTTTGAGACTCCTCGTCATGTCCCGGATCTCATCCGGGACTCCGAACGACCTTCGGTACATCAAAACACATAAACTCATAATATAACCGTCATCAAACTTTAAGCGTGCGGACCCTACGGGTTCGAGAACTATGTAGACATGTACGAGACACGTCTCCGGTCAATAACCAATAGCGGAACCTGGATGCTCATATTGGCTCCCACATATTCTACGAAGATCTTTATCGGTCAGACCGCATAACAACATACGTTGTTCCCTTTGTCATCGGTATGTTACTTGCCCGAGATTCGATCGTCGGTATCTCAATACCTAGTTCAATCTCGTTACCGGCAAGTCTCTTTACCCGTTCCGTAATACATCATCCCGCAACTAACTCATTAGTTGCAATGCTTGCAAGGCTTAAGTGATGTGCATTACCGAGTGGGCCCAGAGGTACCTCTCCGACAATCGGAGTGACAAATCCTAATCTCGAAATACGCCAACCCAACAAGTACCTTCGGAGACAACTGTAGAGCACCTTTATAATCACTCAGTTACGTTGTGACGTTTGGTAGCACACAAAGTGTTCCTCCAGTAAACGGGAGTTGCATAATTTCATAGTCATAGGAACATGTATAAGTCATGAAGAAAACAATAGCAACATACTAAACGATCAAGTGCTAAGCTAACGGAATGGGTCAAGTCAATCACATCATTCTCCTAATGATGTGACCCTGTTAATCAAATGATAACTCATGTCTATGGCTAGGAAATATAACCATCTTTGATCAACGAGCTAGTCAAGTAGAGGCGTACTAGTGACACTATGTTTGTCTATGTATTCACACAAGTATTATGTTTCCGGTTAATACAATTCTAGCATGAATAATAAACATTTATCATGATATAAGGAAATAAATAATAACTTTATTATTGCCTCTAGGGCATATTTCCTTCAGATTTAGGCCCAGATATTTTTAGTGGGCTACATGCAGATTTCGGCCTAGAATCGTTTTTAGCCCAATTGGAATGTGCCTGACGAATGTTGGCATGTTGGGCTCCTACGAAGCTTTCGGCCGAATACATTACTAAGATAAACCTACACTATACAAAAATAGCGTCGTAATTGCTGCAGCCTTTGGCAGCATCATAAATGTTGTATCACAACAAAATAAATTCCAACCATACAACAAAAGGCCTGTTGGGATAAAGTTACAGTCCTTGCAGATAAAAGCACCATCATATGTATAGAAGCACAGATCATTTGACCTGAGTGCTTATGTTTCAGGCTGTAGAATCTGATGGAGCAGCACAATCTTCCCCTTTTTCCGCCATTGCTCTTGAACAACGAAGCAAATTTTTGATAGTCTGGTTTCAAAACCATTCATATCTTCACGACATTTGTCAACCACTATTTTTGTTTCCGACATAACGTCCATTAGGGATTGGACTTATGTCTGGAGGACAGATATATCACTCTGTCTAGCCGGAAGATTTTGTTCAGTAGGCGATTTGGACGAGGTTACCTTGAGAACCAACCCAGAATTACGCATGAAGGTGCTTTTTGCACTATTAGTGGAGAGATACTGACGCACGCAGCAAGAGGTGACATTGTGCCTGTGGTAGCCTCGTCACCTTCAGGTGGTTGTGGAATTTCAATCATTTGTTCCATAGCTTGCTGAAAGTTTGAACTTGTAGATTAGTGTACCAGATAAGTTACTAATGAGGCAAAAACAAACAAAGTAGGTTTCACCTTTATACATAACTTATTTTGGTGAACTACTGCAATACATTAGCATGTATTGTAGTGCCAACTACATAATAAAATCACTTTCGGAACATATGTCCATGTAGCATGCCTACTGTATTGTCTATTTCCTCACATTCATTGACATCTAAGGATAAAGAGACATGGTTTAAAGTAGGATGAACATAGTATGACATCACTCATATCATGGGCAAACAGATATAAACAAATAGGCTATTGTATCATTGTCTGTGCACGTGAACATCACAACTGGATTATAGATCAAGACCAAAAGAATATCCTTCATCTCTTTTAAACCATGTAAGGTGAAATGATACGTTAAGACAACCGTGTATAGAAGTGAACAGAGTAACTGACATTGGCTGCAAACCAAGCAGTTAAATGAACACATCACAGTACCAATCAGTTCAAAGGCAGGAGGAGTAAGGACTTACAACAGCGGCCTGAACTGGTGTGCTCATGCCCTTCATCTTGCTGGTATGGCAATCCTTGAAGATTTGCACTGCATTCGGTTCAGGTTCTTTTTGGTCTGCACGGGTTTTCCTCTGTATTTGGAACAAGTCAATATAGATACGATAATATGGCACAGAAAAAAGAAGGAAGTAGCAGCTATTTACAAGAGCCTTGCAGTGTGCAATATAGCTACGAGATCCTGTTGTCTGTTGGAATTTCACTTTAGAACGGTTGGTCTTGTTCTTCAAACAGTTAGCCTAGAAGAAGATACACTTGTAAGGCACATCCATAAATACAAGTTCAATATGTGGTCTGATCAAATACATATACCCTACCTGATACTTTGGATCAGACCAGTGTTTAACAAGGGCTGTCCAGTCTTCATCTGTAATATATTCCACTGGAGATGTTTCAGCGATTTCATTGTTAGCCTTGCCTTCAAAGTGTGATTTTCTAAGGTGGTACCGATACTGTCATAGAGCAGACTGAAAAACATGAGTGCATGCTTGTTTAGTTGCATCGTCTTTCGGATCCAACTTGAACCTCATCTGTTGAAACAAGAATGTGAGTCTTATTGGGAGGAAGCTAGAAAGTATGGCACAGAGCAAGACAATATTACGAATTGCGATGAATAACATTACTTACGGATAAATGGTCAAGGAAGGTGTTAAACCGAGTATTGTCTTTCTCATTCCTATACTGGATCCACGTTGCGAGGATACGTGCATGACACCTAACGACAATGGCTACCTCTGATACTAACTTGGCTGACTCTGTAGCATCACGTGGCCTTTTTAAATCTGCCTCAAAATGGATCTCCATTCTTCCTCCTTTAGATTTTGTTAATCTGTCAAGCATTATCCCTGATGTCTATTTCCGCTTGCGCTGTGGTGCTAGTTCAACAACGAATATGGAAAGTGTTAGTGCACATCAAACTGTGAGAGTACATATAAAGGAGCATGCAACTTCAACTTGACTCGGTCAGGTACCGTCTTGGTGTTGATGCTCATGAGGTTCATCTGATCTTGCCAAGTCCTGTTGTGTCAGCAGTGCTTCGGAAGTAGTGTTACGTGTGAATGCAGCTTGGGAACTGGCCAGTTCCGGAGCAAACGAACGAGTAACTCGTTGAGATGCTGGTACAGTTGAAGTGGATGCTGCAGCTAGTGGAGCAGGTGATACTGTGTTTGTAGATTTAGCCGGTGGACTTGGACCTTCTACTGCACTATAAGTACCAGCAGAATCTCGAGGGCAGATCCTTTTCCGTTTCACCCGACGAGTAACACCATTCCCTACTATATTCTTTTCCTTGCTCTTTTTTGACTTTGCCATGTCAAGGCATACCCACAACACAAAAGAATAAAATCGCTCTTCAGAACTCATTGATGCATGATAGAGACAAGCAATACTTTAAGACAACCGTATGAGGATGGAATATGTAAGAAAAACAGGACGGCATGACATATTCACACCTATGATGTGTAAACTAGGCAGAAGGATTTTCAAGAAAATAGAAGTAATGCAAGCTAGACACCATATGAAAGATGCAACCAATATCACTCTGCCTAGTTAAAAAGTGTCTTGTCATAAGTGGCATTTCGAAAAATTAGAAGCAGTAGAATGTAGAAATCAATGCAAGATGCAACCACTATCAAACTGCCATGTTAAGAGCGTCCAATCATGAGTGACTGATGCGGGATACACAACAACAGTACTTTGATGTAAGAACATGGTATGATTGATAGATGCAGTGTATGCTAGACACAGAAAGGCATGTCATATGCACATGTATAACGTATAAACTCAGAAGGTGCAATTTAATCAAAATAGAAGAAATACAGGCTGGACAACATATGCAACATGAAACCAATTATCACATTGTCAACTTAGAGCTAGCACCTGCGATGGTGGAGTACGGGAGATGAACTCATCATGTAGACTTGGGACTTCAACTTCATTAGCAGTAGAAGTGGCAAATCTAGAGAGTCTCTGTTTGCGTCGGTCCGGAGGACCACCAACATCCCCTAACTTACTCTTTTCCTTCCTATTTTCTGATATTGCCTTATGAAGTCAAAACCAAAAGAAGATGAATACAATTAGCTCTGCATAACTGGTTGATGCATGATACAGACGAACACTAGTTTGATGTAAGGCAAGCGCGGGATAGGAGGATGGAATATATACAAAAAAAGACAGCATTACATATTCAGACGTACGATAGGAGGATGGAATATGTATGAAAAACAGTAAGCAGAAGGCATTTCAACAAAATTAGAAGAAATGAAAGCTAGGCACCATATGAACATGCAACCAATATCACTCTATCAGGTAAAAAGTGTCTCGTCATAAGTGCCATTTCAAGAAATTAGAAGCAGTACAAGCTAGAAGACAATGCAAGATGCAACCTACATCACACTCCCAAGTTAAATGTGTCTTATGGGTAAGTGATCGTTGCAGGTATAAGTTGTAAGCTACGCAGATGCAATTCAACAAAATCAGAAGCAATACAAACTAGACATCATATGGAACACGCAACCACATATAACAGTTCCAAGTTAGAGCAAGCACCTGTGATGGTGGAGTAGGGGAGATGTGCTCATCATCTACACGTATGTTCTAGAAACAGGAACATGTGTCATATTCACAGGCATTATGTGTAAAGTAAGCAGATGCAATTCAACAAAGTTAGAAGCAATACAAGCTAGACATCATACGCAACATGCAACCACATATAATAGTGCCAAGTTAGAGCAAGCACCTGTGATGGTGGAGTAGGGGAGATGTGCTCATCATCTACACAGCTACGTTGACTGTCCAGCCTTGTGTTGTCTTGCGAATCTTGTTGGTAGGATGGCGGAGTAGAATCTGTAGAGACCCTCTGTTTGAGTTGCTCCGAAGGACCACCATCATCCACTGCCGGACTAATTTCCTTCAGCTGTATTGATTTTGCATTGTGAAGTCAAACCGATAAGAAAAAGGAATAAAATTCGCTCTTCAGAACTCATTCATGCATGATACTGACGAACACTACTCGGATGAAAGGCAAACACATGATACGAGGATGGAATATGTACGAAAAACAGGACGGCGTGACATATTCACACCTATGATGTGGTAACTAAGCAGAAGGCATTTCAACAAATTAGAAGCACTGCAAGCTAGACACCATATGAAAGGTGCAACCAATATCACTCTGCCAAGTTCAAACTGTCTGGCGTTTCAACAAATTAGAAGCAGTACATGCTAGAAATCATATGCAAGACACAACCAATATCACAGTGGCGACTTAAAGGTGCCTTATCATAAGTGACTGATGCGGGATATGCAAGAACAGTAGTCTGATGTAAGAACATGGTGTGATCAGATATAGTATGTTCTAGAAACAGGAACACGTGTCATATTCACAGGCATTATGTGTAAAGTAAGCAGATGCAATTCAACAAAGTTAGAAGCAATACAAGCTAGACATCATACGCAACATGCAACCACATATAATAGTGCCAAGTTAGAGCAAGCACCTGTGATGGTGGAGTAGGGGAGATGTGCTCATCATCTACACAGCTACGTTGACTGTCTAGCCTTGCGTTGTCTTGCGAATCTTGTTGGGAGGATGGCGGAGTAGAATCTGTAGAGACCCTCCGTTTCAGTTGCTCGGAAGGACCACCATCATCCAATGCCTTACCAATTTCCTTCCGCTTTATTGATTTTGCATTGTGAGGTCAAACCGACAAGAAAAAGGAATAAAATTCGCTCTTCAGAACTCATTCATGCATGATACTGACGAACACTACTCTGATGAAAGGCAAAGTCATGATACGAGGATGGAATATGTACGAAAAACTGGACGGCTTGACATATTCACACCTATGATGTGGTAACTAAGCAGAAGGCACTTCAACAAATTAGAAGCACTGCAAGCTAGACACCATATGGAAGGTGCAATCAATATCACTCTGCCAAGTTAAAACTGTCTCGTCATAGGTGGCGTTCATCAAACTAGAAGCACTACATGCTAGAAATCATATTCAAGACGCAAACCAATATCACACTGCCAACTTAAAGGTGTCCCATCATATGTGACTGACGCAGGATACACAAGAAGAGTAGTTTCATGTAAGAACATGGTGTGATAGACAGATATAGTATGTACCAAAAACAGGAAAGCGTGTCATATTCACACGTATCATGTGTAAGCTAAGCAGATGCAGTTTACACTAATTAGGAGCAATACAAGCTAGACACCATATGCAACATGCAACCAGATATCACACTGCCAAGTTAGAGCAAGCACCTTGGATGGTGGAGTAGGGGAGGGGACTTGACTTAATGCACTAGCAGTACAAGGAGAATCCGTACAGATGCTCCGTTTACGTTGCTGCAGAGGACCACCATCATCGCCTTCCTTACTCTTTTCCTTCCTCTTTTTTGATTTTGCCTTGTCAAGTCAAACCCACAAGAAAAAGGAATAAATTTGCTCTTCAGAACTCATTGATGCATGATACTGACGAGCACTACTTTCATGTAAGACAGCCGCATGATAGGAGGATGGAATATGTATGAAAAACAGAACGGCATGACATATTGACATGTATGATGTATAAAGTGTAAACTTAGCACAAGGTGTTTGAACTAGTTAGAAGCAATGCAAGCTAGAAACCATATGAAAGATGAAACCAATATCACTCTGCCAAATTAAAAGGGTGGCCTAACAAATGTATTTGACCAAATTAGAAGCAATACATCGCAACAGGCTAGAAATAATATGCAATATGCAACGAATAAAGGTGTCTCATCGTAAGTGATTGATGCAGGATACAGAAGAGAGGTAGTTTCATGTAAGAACATGGTTAACACATAGATGTAGTGTGTACCAAAAATAGGAAGGCATGTCATATTCACAGGTATAATGTGTAAACTAAGCAGATGCAATTTACCCTAATTAGAAGCATTACAAGCTAGACACCGTATGCAACATGCAACCACATATCACACTGCGAAGTTAGAGCAAGCACCTGCGATGGTGGTGTAGGGGAAGTGCGGTCTTCAAGTACAGAGCTACGTTCAATATCTTCATTTAGGCTTGCTGTTTCTTGAGAATCATGTGGAGAGGATGAAACTGCACTCTTTATAAGAGTAGCGCGTCTCATACTAACCCACGGGCGTGACTGTCTCATCATAAGCGATAGATGCAGGATACACAAGAACAGTAGTTTGATGTAAGAACATGGTGTGATAGGCAGATGTAGTATGTACCAAAAACAGGAAGGCGTGTCATATTCACATGTATAATGTGTAAGCTAAGGAGATGCAATTTAACAAATTAGGAGCAATACAAGCTAGGCACCATATGCAACATGCAACCAGATATCACACTGCCATGTTAGAGCAAGCACCTGGGGTTGTGGAGTAGGGGAGATGAGATTTGGAACTTGCACTGCAGTAGGAGTAGCAGGAGAATCTGCAGAGATCATCTGTTTCGGTTGCTCCAGAGGACCACCATCATTCCGTGCCTTCGTCCTTTTAGATTTTGCCTTGTCAAGTAAACACACAAGAAAAAGGAATGAAATTCGCACTTCCAAATTCGTTGATGCATGATACTGACGAACACAACTTTTATGTATGGCAACCACATTGTAGGAGGATGGAATATGTACGAAAAACGCTAAGCAGAAGGCATTTCAACAAATTGGAAGCAATGCAATCTAGACACCATATGAAAGATCCAACCAAAATCACTCTACCAAGTTAGATGTGTCTCATTATAAGTGGCACTTCAACAAATTAGAGGCAATACATGTTTGAAATGATATGCAAGATGCAACCAATATTACACTGTCAACTTGAAGGTGTCTCGTCAGAAGTGATTGATGAGGGATACACAAGAAAAGTAGTTTGATTAAGAACATGGTTAATAGAAAGACGTAATATGTACCAAAAACAGGAACGCATGTCATATTCACAGGTATAATGTGTTAACTAAGCAGATGCAATTTACCCTAATTAGAAGCATTACAAGGTAGACACCATATGCAACATGCAACCACATATCACACTGCCAAGTAAGAGCAAGCACCTGCGATGGTGGTGTGGGGGAATTGCGGTCATCAACTAGAGAGCTACGTTGACTATCTTCATTTAGCCTTGCTGTTTCTTGAGAATCATGTGGGGAGGATGACACTGCACTCTTTAAACGAGTAGCGCGTCTCACAGTAACCCACTGGGGTGACTGTCTCGTCATAAGTGATTGATGAGGGATACAAAAGAGCATTAGTTTGATGTACGAACATGGTTAATAGACATATGTAGTATGTATCAAAAACAGGAAGGCATGTCATTATCAAAGGTATAATGTGTAAAGTAAGCTGATGCAATTTAACCAAATTGGAAGCAATACAAGCTAGACACCATATGCAACATGCAACCACATTTGACAGCGCGAAGTTAAAGCAAGCACCTGGGATGGTTGTGTGTGGCAATTGAGATCATCAACTGCAGAGCTACGTTTACTGTCTCCATCTGCTGGCACTGCACCCTTTAGAGCGCTGAGACGCTTAGTGCTTATCTTCGAATTACACTGGAGCGACTTCTGTCTTTTCTTTTTTGTATTCATCAACACTGCGTCAGAGTCTGAAATACCCATGCATAAAAAACAATAGTGTGAGTATGGGTGAAGTGTGTGCACAAGTAGTACAGTGTAAAGGTAGCAGATAGCAGGTCGGTGAGAAATAAATGACGGGAGACATATGATAGCTCTACAACATGCATGGCACACGAAATTACTAGATTCTAGGATTTTGAAATATGAGCACAGGGATGGCTGGGAAATGCAGATGCTCCTCCAGCACACCACAAGGTGTGGTCCTATGAAAATAACAGTCGACTGAAAACAAATAGGTCAGTCCATTTTTTCTGCACCGTCCGATGTACAAAGAACGGGCAGATCGCCTTCATCTACCTCCAGCCAGTCAGTGTTACGATCTTCCTCGAAACGCCAGCGACCACCGGCCCAGTCCCCTGCCTCCGCCCTCCCCTCGACCTCACCGCACCGCCGTGCTTGGCACCGCCCCGGCCATCCCTTCAAGCCCCGCCGACCTCCAGATCGGGCGCAAGCAGCTCCTGCGCCCCACACCCCTATGATAGACACCGATGCGCCGCTTCCCCGGCGAACAGGCGGACTAGGTGCTCCGCGCGCCTAAGCGGGTGCTGCTTCTTTTAATTGCGATTCGACTGACCCTGAATTGAAATCCAGGCGGGCTACTGACCTCTAGCAAAGGTGAAATAGTAAATGGGAGGAAACCTTGTGCATTTAGTATCACGAAGAAGATGCAGTACGAAGCGCTCAACTAGTTTCTTTCGTGGGATGAATACGGTGTGAGCAGAGACGTAAGATTTGCACGAATAAGGGAAGAGGAGTACCTCTTTCTGCTGGCAGTGCTGTGTCCTCCTTCTGTTTTTCCAACGATCTTCTTGTGGTTCGCTGGAAACGAGAAGTTGTGGAGGACGGTGGAGCCTTGGACGAACCCATGGCCAAGTTGTTGAGTGTGGTGCGGTGGCCGTCTGTCGGCGGCGGGGAACCAGATCCGAGGCGGCGAACGACGGCGTAGCGGGAACAGCTCCGGTGCGGTGGACGGTTGCGACAGTGGAGCGGCAGCGGTGAGGCGCAGGACGGCGTGGTCGAAGTGGTTCTGGTACGGCGCACGTCGGCGTCGGCGTCGTGGAGGCAGCTCTGCCTCGGCTTCAGCTGCTAAGTCCTTGAGGGCGTTGCGGTTGCGGTTGCGTTGGACGACGACGTCGGGGTACCGGCTCCGGCGTGATGGAGGAGGGCGGCGGTGGATTGGGCGCGATGGGGTGGAGGACGGAGGAGGCTGGGGTTTCGCGGCTGGTGGAGAGGGCGTTTTGGCGCCCACGGAGTATGAATGGGGAAACGGAGGGAGGGGGAACTAAGGGTGAACAATGTTTCGGTTTGGGACGCGCTTGTTTGAAATTTGGGGAAAGTTACAAACTTTGCCCCCATCTAAAATTTCGGACATATTGCGGGTTGGGGGTAGGACAGTAATCTCAGGTGTCCCAAATGGTGGGCGGGATAGATTTCGGCCGAGCGCATGGGTGTTTAGGCGCCCACGGCGTATGAATGCTTCTCGGAGGCGGTTGAGACTGGCGTCTTGGTGAAGTTACAAACCTACCCCGGTTTAGACCTTTGGACATCGGGCCGATAGGCTACACGTGCCAGAGTCAGGACAGTAATTTCCTACCACCAAACATTAGTCTCGCGCGGTTTCGGGTGACCAGAGGCTTATTTGGCGCTTCGTTCAATATTTGGGAGCAGAAGCATTAACGTTTTCGGTTCTCTTGAATTGAACTTTCAGGATTTGTCAAACTTCACAAATCTTTACTCTTGAAAATCCTAAAACTACGATTATTTTGGAATGGAGGGGGTACATTTGAATATACATTGTACACGAGTATATATTAAAAAATATGCAACTTACCTCAGTTCATGCATGGTTCCAGATATAATCTCCTTGGTTGCAAAAAAATAGTTAGACATGCGTATGAATATATAGCATGTTCAAACGCACAACAAAGATTGATGCCCCCTTTTAGATCTGATTTACAAATGCCATTATCTCGGGTTCAAATAGATGAATGCACTTCCTATGAATTCGAATCTTCGAAACCCCCTTTATGTTGAATTCAACATGTATTCTATTTCGTAGCTAGCAATTTGGAATGTATCCATGTAAGTGACAAATGTATAAAGTGCTTCACACTAACAACATGGAGTGCACTAATTAATGTTTATATATGAATTGCAAAAGCAATGCATTGCCTGTATTTCAAACCGCTCTCACTCTATGGATCGATAATATGAAATAAACACATGCACATGTTAGAATTCAATAGAGTATGGGTGTCTGATAGACCGATTTTCGTTCATACGCAAATTGCAAAATTCATGATCTCATCCAAAAATAATAATGCCATTTATATTTTAATTTAATGCATAGAACCGCCTTTTACACGTAGATGCACTATGCCTCGGCCCGTTCTCACAAACGTGCTATATATCTCTCTATCTAACGCATAAGTGCACACACTTTATATACATCGGCATTTCTCTTTCACACATGCTCACAATCTCTCCCGGGGTGTCGGGGTGTCTCACGCACACACTCTCTCTGTATCTCTCTCTCTCTCTTTCTGACTACTATGTACCACTCTTTTCAGTAATCTCAGTTGGAAAACACTATTTCTCTCACATGCATATATACACACGCACGGTCTCTACTAGCCCTCTATACGCACATATATGTGCCTACGTGTCTCCCGCACGCACATTATCTTTAGGCCTCTCTCGCACACATTGCCCCCCCCCACAGACACACCTCTCTCTTAGTAGTTGGCAGATATGATTCCATCAGATCATTCGGTAGGATATCCCTGACTGTTAGGCTGGATGGTAATACGAGGCAAAGTTTTACCCAAGTTCGGACCCTTGCAGTTGAGGAAAAAGCCTACTCCTGGTACTGTATATTAGTGATAGGGGTGTGTACAAAGTACACGTGAATACCAGGCATTGTGCGTGTGTGTATACTATCGACGAACTAGCCCCCAGGCTTCTATAACATACTCGGGGCCTAGGGTTACAAATCATATATAGTCGGCTTATCACCAGTGGGGATAGAGTCCTCCACGACTCTGGTAGCTTCGTGTTGTACGCCGAGTCCTCCACATGGGTCTTCGTATAATGCGTCTCGGTCCAACCTATGTGGCGCAGGATGGAACCGACCCATGAGTCCTCATGTTGACCCACCACAACTAGAAATGATGTGCCCACCCCAACTAGAAATGATGTGCCCACCACACCACACACGCAATCGGCCACTAAGAAAATAAGCATATACAATAGTACAATGTTATACATGAAAGTTAATTGCATGGTGCATCCAAAAATATTTGTTCTGCATTGTGAATGTTTATATTTTCTCCTAAAATATTAGTCACGGGAAAGAGAAACGAAGGGCATATCTCTCCTTGTCTCCACCGGACACCCCCTCTTTCTACACCACTTTCACGTACGCACACAAACTATCTCTCGGCCCTCTAAAAGTATGCATGCCCATGACACATTCACGCGTGACGGTCACTGTATTTCAAGCGAAAGCACTATACGGTCGGTGGACTTCAGAATATGCTCATTACGGTCACCGTATACATTCTCGTGGTGATCATACGGTATCTAGCTCACGATACGTCTCCGTATTTTGTTGATGACACTGACGGACATTGTATTTGATGCGTGCTCCGTATTTTGTTGACGACACTTACGGTCATTGTATTTGAAGCGAAAGCACGATATGGTCACTGGACTTCAGAATAAGCTCATCACGGTCAGCACATACATTTTGTGGTGCTAACCAACCTGTGGTTGGATGGTTAGGAGGACAGTGGTTTCTCGAGCCCACCAGGGTTAAAGTCCTGGTGCTCGCATTTATCCTGGGTTAATTTCAGTATTTTTCCGGCGATGTGCGTTCAGTGGGAGGAGACGTTCCACTCGACTACGAGGCACCTATGGTGACTTCGTAAAATCTCAAGATCATATGCTGGCTCACTCTCTCGAAGGTGCTCATAGGGGTAGGGTCTGCGTGTGTGCGCTTATAGCGGTGAGTGCTTGCGCGTATATATGAGCGCTTGCGTCTGTACCGTGTTAAAAAAATACATGTCGTGATTATACGGTCACTGGCTCACCCGTACAACTCCGTATTTTGTTGATGACACAATCAATTGACCAGTCAAACGTTCCACGTGGCGCAACTAGTGTTGCACCATCGGGGCGCGTAACCGTGGGGCCCACCTGTCAGCGCGTATATGAAAGAAAGAAATGGTAGTTTGAGTCTGTACTGTGTTAATAAAATACATTTTAGGGTGATCATACGGTCACTGGCTCACCATACAGCTCCGTAATTTGTTGATGACACGATCAATTGACCAGTCAAACGGTCCACATTCAGCAGCGCACATTACCATAGGGCCCACCCGTCAGCGCGTATATGAAGGACAGAAATGGTAATAAATTAGTGGTCGGTGGGGATTCGAAGTCGTGAGACCTCTGGTTGGCAGTCGCCGGCGGTGGGGGCGCGGTGATTGGGCGGTGGCGTGGGGATCGCCGGAGAAAAAGCTCGGCGCGGGGGGGGGGGCTAGAGGGATGGCCGGGGCGGCGGCGGACCGGCGGTGGGGAGTGGTTTCGGGGCGGGCGGGGCGGCGTGGCCGGCGGCCGCGGCGCGGCGCGGTTCGGCCGGCGGTGGCTGGCGGCTCAGGGGGTGGAGGTTGAAGATAAACTGCAGGCCCTTGATTTCGTATCCAACGGCTGGAAAATCTACTGACCAGAGATGAAAAAGTCAGTCGACTGACGTGTAGCCTCACCCCGCACGTACACATGCACGCACGCAACACTCGCACGAACACACGCACGCATGCAGGCGTGCAACACTGACACGTACACATAACGAACACACGCACGCATGCAGGCGTGCAACACTGACACGTACACATGCACTCACGAACACACGCACGTACGCACACATGCATGCAACACTGAAACGTACACATGCACGCACGCAACACTCGCACGCCTGCATGCACACCGCACACGACGCAAGACACACGCTCAACCTATACGTGCATGCACCCTTTGTTAAGGACATGGATTGTTACGGGTATTAATCAATCTTATCTTTTTTGCAAGGTTTAATCAATCTTATCTGTGATAAGCAGAACATTGATGTTTGCAGCGAATCACAACGTATCGAACGGGCTATCAACGTATATATGAAAATTTTAAAATTCTCTTACATTATATAGTAGGCTTATCTAGATGAAATAGATGACGTCACACTCAATGAACAATCATCGGTTTATGAAATGCCCGCTTCTGACCGCCCTGGCCCACCAAAAGTTCCTCTGTCGTGCGCTGCCTGCGTTGGGTCACTGACATGCAGGCCATGTACCCAAAGAGCCCACACGTCAGTGGAAGAACGGCGCGGTGTCGTACGTCAGAGTCGAGGGCGCCACTCGATGCACGCCCGGCTGAACACGCCTCCTTGCCGCATTCAAACGCCTCCATGAAACCCGTGTGGAAGCCGAGAAACCCACTCTGGACACACGTCCGTTCATGACCGGGCCGGCATTAAACGCAACGCCGGCCGAGCTCCTCCCGTCCGCCGTCTATTTAATCTCCTATTTAAACGAGGCCAAACGCCGGCCAAGAATCGCACCCCTCCGCCGCTCCCCTATCTCCTCCTTCACCATTTTGTCCACTCTTACAATGGCTTACGAAGAGTAGTTATCCCGCATCCAAGCCGGCTGGGTGGCCCGCCGAGCCCGCCGGATACGAGCTATGCAGCTCGCTGATCCACCTCCCTCCCCTCGCCCGACGGAGCCAGTTGCCGCCCCAAGCCGGCGCGCGGTTCAGCAACTCGCCGCTCCAGGCCAGCTCGACGAGGAGCGGCGCACGGGCGTCGTCGCTGCCGTCCACGCCGCCGCCTCGTACCGCGCCTCCCGTGTCTGCGACCGCGTCTCCCGTTTCTGTGGCCGAGACTCCCATGCCGGCGGCCGCGCCATGCAAGCAGAGACAGAAGCCGGGTGCGCGGAGAGCGACGAGTCGGTGGCCAGCGCCTCCGCGTCCGCCGCCATCATCGAGGAGAAGTAGAACACGGGAGGCCGCCGCCGCTTGGGTCCCATGAAGGCCACCGCGGAGGCGACGCCGGCGTACACAGCAGGTGTCTTGCCGGATCCTTTTGTTGCGAGGACCTTCGTCGACCCCGCATGGGCTCCACGGAAGCGGAGAAGCCCCCTTCCACCATCATCTTGGGCATCAGCCAACCATATCAGTTGGGCAGCGGGGAAGCGAGCCGTCCTTTGCGCTGAAGCATATACCTCCGGGGCTCCCGGCAGTCCGGTGATCGTGCTGCCGGACATGAGGAACACAAATGGATCGGCGGGCGACCATTTAGGCCAGGTATTATATACCTGTGCTGTCCAGAACTAGCACCGCTTAGTTGATTTGAATGTAATGAAATCCGTCATGTTTGTATGAAAATCCGGTATTTTATATGAATTCCGTCATTGTTTATGAGAAATATCGCCGTGTTTGCATGAATTTCGTCCGGTTGGTTGAGTTGCTGTCAGAATGTGTGCGGCTACGGTTGGATGGCGTAATATGCGGGTCGCCGGTCGGTCTGCGGCCGGCTCGGGCGGCGTGGTGGGACAAAAAAAGCACAGCTCGTGCGAGCTCGTCTCCAACGTGCGCGCTGGAGGATGCATGAGCACCCGAGCCATTCCTCGTTCATCGGTGGCAAAGGCACCGGTGGACAAAAGGGTCGCCAATATTTTGGCTACCCCGGGCAAAATCCAAACAGCCCCTCCCAGCAGATTCAAATCCCTCGTTCGCCGTGAAATTTTGCCATGTGTTGTTTTCATGGACTAGCAAGATGCCCGTGCATTGCACGGAACATCAAGATGCATTTTTTACAAAACACCTGTTGTGATTGACCCATGCAGGAGTAATCCCATGTGTAAAAACTAATGATATCTCGAGAATTTTATCGGAAAAATGGTATCTCGAGAATTTCATCGAAAAAATGATATCTCGAGAAAGATGAGAGATAAGGTGAGGAGGAGTGGGGCGTGGTGGTGACTGGTGGTCGGACTGGGCGGAGGCATGGGGATGGACGGCGCATTATGTCTAGGTTTGTATCTCTCTCACACACACCCACGTAGGTGGGGGACGTGCACGAAGAGAAGAGGTGCACGCACGGCGCACGTACTCCCGTCTCTTTCCCAACCACACCCGCGCAGGTACACGGTGGAGCTCATTTCTGTACGAAAAGGCAGCCCACATGGTAATTTGACACGTGTACTGGTTGTCCACTTGATGGAGGATCGTCTACCACGGGTGAACAAACAAATTGCGACTTGACGCGTCATGTGGGGCCTACCTTAGAGGCAAGGTTCTATACACTCGAGATGCTCTGTACGTATTACTTTTGATGTGTCCCGTCAACTCGCAGAACGAGGAGAAGCTTGCTTACTACACCATCTCCCCGCCCACGGCGCGGTGGCTCGCAGGACGAGGTGAAGCTTGCTTACTAGAAACTACCTCCGTCCTGGTTTATTGGTCCCCATTGTATATTGTGTCAAATTTTGACTATAGATTGAACTAACAAAACGTTCGTGCATGTTACCAAAAATTATATCATTGAAAACTATGTTGAAATACGAATCCAACGATATAATTTTTGTTGACATGCATTAACATTTTGTTAGCTAAATATTTGGTCAAAATTTGGCACGAACTACAAAGGTGACCTATAAACCAGGACGGAGGTAGTAGTACTACGCCTTACGCCCGCTCCCTCGCCCACGCGCGCGGTGGCTCGCAGGACGAGGAGAAAATTTTACTACTCCCTCCGTTTACTCCTCGTCCCTACCTTGGTTAGAGAGATTATCATATTGTTTGGAATATATGTCTTTAGTAGTACTCCCTCCTTTCCAGTTTATGGCTCAATTTCCTTGGAGTAGTATATAGGAGTAGTACTACTACAACAATTTCCTTGGAGTCCGTGGTGCAGCAAGCTACCCTAGGCTATGTTACTACTCCCTCCTTTCCAGTTTATGGCTCAATTTCAAAATCTCTCCAACCAAGGTAGACGGTGAGTGGTGGAATTAATTTCGTAGTTTGCACAAGTAATGTACGCTCGTTTTTCTCAAGAAGTTATGTTTACCGAGGCATTAATTAGAACGAATGCATGCATGACCACTAAATTTCCATGAACTTCTACATGCATTGGTGAGTTTTCTCTTGACAATGCTTGCATCGGGTGATTTAACGCACCTCGAAATCCAACATGTGATGGTACTACTACTACTAGTAGAATTGAGACTTATAAAACGGAAAAACGAATTTTTTTAGACGAGCCCTATAAACCGGAAAGGAGGGAGTAGTAAGTAGTATACTACCTCCATAGTGGGTACGTACTCCGTAAAATCAGATTTTCCCAAAACTAAGTCGCTCAACCTTTATTTGCTTGTTTCCCTTCCTGCCTCGTTGCCTCGAACAGACTATGCCAAACTCCCCTGCCTGCCGCGCGGGAAAAGACCCGCCCTCGCCTTTTTTTAGTCCGGGTTTGTATCGATGGATCGCGCGAAGCAGCAAAAACCAAGCCGTGTCTTGTACTCCTCCGTCGACGCTCGCTTTCATGAATTCTGTACTTCCTCTCGCCGACATGTGGGACATATAGCAACCGGGTCGACGTGTCATGCACCAAATAACAGTGCAGAACAGCAGGGGGACGCACCCCAGTCGTACCGCCCCAGTAGTAGTAATGAGCAATGAGACGTCAAATCACAATGCCGCACCTTCCCAGACGGACGAAGCAACCATTATTTCACACTTCGCTTCGCCATCATCTCCTTCAAGAAAACCACGTAGTATTGCTTCTGCCATTGTTCTGCCTCAAGAGGGACACGCGCATCGCCTTGGTACATCATGACACGTGGGACCGCATGACAGGCCATGCTCCCCCGCCCATCGCTCGGTAAAATCACCTCATTTTTACTACTTCCTCCGTATCGGTTTACAGGGCATGCACGTCGTTCTAGGTTGAGAATTTAACTGGCTATATATGTGATGAACAGTATATGTTTAGAAACTACATCCGCTTAAGAATCGAATGATATACTTTTTGTGACATAGTAACTCATATTTAGTTAGTCAAATGGATGACCGAGAACTACGTGCGCGCCCTATAAACCGAGACGGAGAGGGTAGTACAGTACGTATCTTTTTAGATCAATATAGTCGGGATTCACCAAGGAGCAAAACCAAGTGGTAGGCTGCTCCTGTCGTGTTGGCGTAGCAACTCAAGCAGGGTCAGTCCGCACACGAAATGGTGACACACTTAACAGGACCCCTTTGGCCGACATGTGGCTCATCCACCGTCTTGTTCCACGTGCGATGCACCAAATTACAGTTCGGAGCAGCGGTTGGACTTGGAGGCACCCCGGTCGTAGCGCCGCAGTAGTAGTAAATGAGCGATGAGGGGTCAAATCACAAAGCCCCACCTTTCCCGCATTAAGCTGGACGGACGAAGCAACCATCATTTCACTCTAGGGCGCAAGAGCATAAAGAAAAGAGAAAACCAATGATGCGTGCGGCAGCTACCTAGGGCACCCTAGGGTAGGGGCCTCCACTACAAATCCATTTTTTTGAAAGCGCCTCCACTACAAATCCGCTTCTCCCTCGTCCTCTTGAAGAAAACCGATGATGCGTGCGGCGGTAGGGTTTGTAGGAGTACTACGGCGTGCGGGGCCACGTCGTAGTAAACGGGAGAGGGATTGAGTTCGAGTCGACGCCTTAATATGTGTGGGCCGCTTGGTTTTACGGGAACGAGGCAGCATTTTGGGTTCGGGGACCAGTGGAGATATACGTACAAAAAATTGTGGACGTAGGTTCGACCGAAAGGCAATGATGCATGGGCCCTGCATTTTGATATACCCGCGGCCGCGTGAAATTTGCTACTCTACTCAAAACTAGTAAGGTACACATGCATTGAACGCATGAGATTTGGAAACCAAATTATGAATAAATACACACTATAGCATGTAAAGCTTTGAGTCATATATGCATGATGTAGATGTTCGTTTAGTTCTTATAGTTAATCTCATTCAAAATCAATTAGTTTTATAAAAAGGTTAAGATTCATGGGATTGTGCATTGTAAAGCATAAAGTAAAAAACAAATAATGGCAATTCATTTAGAAAAAAAAGTTTGGGCAATTATGATACGGAAGATTCTAGAACAAAGGAGAAGTGCTTGTGTTTTGGGAAAGCATGCACGGCCCACATCTCTTATTGGTTGATATGTCACGAAACAAGAAACGAGGAGGGAGTTAATGTACCGTGCCAAAGTGTTTTGGGATTATTTGGTTTTCGGAAGATGACTTACACACCTAGACGGAGGGAGTACAAAGAGAAAAAATGAATTGCAGTTAAAAGAATGGCATTTCTAACAAAAATGTGAATGTGAACTACATATGTGTGCACGTGACCAGCACATACATTGTCAATGCAAAATTTAATGCAAGAAATAACTTATGAGTAACATGCACGAATTGATGATGTGGTGCTTGCATGCATAGAGTAGAAAAAACAATGTGATTTATGACTTGCATGCATGACGTGTTCTTGTGCCATAGTTGCATGTCTAGGAAAAAAGCTACTAGTGGGTTGTACTAGCTATTTAGGAATAGAAGATGTATACATGGAAGTTGTAGGGAAAGAGATGACATGTATCTCAATTCCCATGAGTAGGGATTGGAAAAGAGATGTCATTTGGTTCACATCATAGGAACTTTTCTATTGAATCTAGAGATGACATGTATCTCAATTCCTATGAGGAGGGATTAGAAAAGAGATGTCATTTGGTTCACATCATAGGAACTTTTCTATTGAATATACGCTAATGTTTATTTTCCTTTGAAATTATGGGAGTATAGGAATCCATTCATATGAACCAAGTGGCTCTAAAGCTATAAAAATGATATCATGTTTATTTCCTTTGAAATGTGGAGTATATGAATCTATTCCTATGAACCAATTGGCTCTAAAGGAAAAAATCCTATAAAAATCATATCATATAGAGTTCCTATGATATTCCTCCACACCAAAGGATGGTTGAAATTGCTGCAGGTGATACGACGGTCTTTCTTTGTAGACTCCTCCCCCATCTTTATAGTTACCTCTCGAAGATGAATGAAATGATATATACTGGGTATTCTATATGTGCATTTTGGTACACGAAAACTCGGTAAAAGTTTGCGAGGTTCGAATTTTCAATAAAGCTATATGCACTGCATTTTGGAACGGAGGGAGGAGCATACGGCAGTTGCTAACACTCACGTGGAAGATTTGTGTGTAGGAGGAGTGGCTGCTCTGTTAAATGACATGGCAAAACTGACACTGTCGGATGCCGATCTAACGGTTCTTACGGCGTTCGTCAGGAAACGGCTTGTGGCGAACGTTTGTCGGATAATGATTTACGGACACATGCATTGCATTGATACGTGCCCCCTCTCTCTCACGCACACACGCACCCTCACGAGTCACGACTCTCCCGAGTCCTCTCGCACCCACCGTCTATCTGCAGGTAGACGTCACACACATATGTGCTCTTCACACCCTACCCTCAGAACTTCTAAAAAACAAAAGACGTCGCGCACCTTTTATTTTAGCTCACACGTCACACACTTATACTATTACTCTTGTGGCGAACGTTCTTTGGGCATAGTATATTGTACTCTCACGAAAAGAAGCGGTGCACGCACGCACTAGTTCTCTCACACCCACTCGCGGGTACACGTAGGAGCGCATTTTTTGAAGCTGGTACAACAAAATCACTCCACTATATATATAAGCAGGAGCCTTAGCGCTTGCTTTACTAGGGTTCCTCTCTTTCACTCTCTCATGCTCTCCAGATCTAAGCAAGACATAGGTGGCCACACTCTCTCTCTGCTCACGGCTGGTCACAAATCCGGCCGGACCACCTCGACCGGGGCAGGGGTGTAGGTGCATCGTTCACGCTGTCGTCGGCGGCGAGGGAGGAGACCAACGGCTGCCCGCGCGTCCCGATCGGCGGCCGTGCCGTTCTCTCCGAGAGAGCGCCGGCTCGGGAGGGCCTCCGACCCCTTCTTCCTCCCTGCGGTATTGTGGCCAAGATGCGGCCTCCCGACGCCGTCTTTGCCACATGCCGACGACCCTCAGGTATATATTCCTTCGAAACCTGCCTTGCTCTACTGCCCCAGCTCCCCACGTGGCTGCGTGTGGATCTTTTTCTACTTCCGTCGGCTGTTCCAAAGCCACCTAGACTTTTACTATTATTAGAGGTAAAGGTAGTTCATACAGTCGAATCTAAGAGTTGGTTCAAACAGGGAAGAAAGTGGGAAAGCTGTAGCATGAATCTAGGACTTGGTTCTAAGAGGAAACGGGGGAAAGTAGTAGATACTGGCTACCCAACCGGTCTATTGGTTGAAAAGGCGAAGAAAGCATGGTGGATGGCGAAGGGTGGGGGAAGTGGACCTGTCTCTTGGTTGAAAAAGGAAAGAAAGTGAGGGGTGTTGGGGGACAACGCAAATGAGAATGAGCAGGTCTAGATTTCCTGTGCTCACATAGGAAAATGTCGCCGAGGAGATAAAAAATGGGACAAATGCAGACATGCTGCCTGAGTGTTTGCCGCTCTCGGCAACCACATCTGCCTCACCACTTTATGCCCCTGCTGTCCCTACGCCCATATCGCTACCATTAATGTAAAATCACATGAAGCATTAAGCAATGCCACCTAATGTCACTATAAGTAATGGTCTAGTGCCGTCGATAAATTGAAGCAATGCCACCACCATTTTATGAAGTGCTTCCGTCTTGCTTTATTTCCCATGAATTGTGTTTTTGCAGTTACACTTAAATCTCACACCGCTAACATTGCTTCATCCCAGTGGAACTGCACAAATTTGATTGCACATTTACTGACCATGTGCTACTCTCATGACAGTAATACTAATGCTATTGTTCTGCATGTTAATTTAGTGGCAGTGTTGATGTGATGTGATGCTACTTACTTAAGGGCACTTTCATACTATCAGTCTAGTGCCAATTATAACACAATAGATGCTGCTGTTAATCATACGCCACTGCAAATATCTGTCACTGTTTAAATAACCGTATTTCGTATTTGCGCAAACAGGGATGTCTGTCTCCATATCGTTTCTATCTGCGCAATCAAAAGTACACACCTCAGTTTTAGTACAACTGCACAAAATGAGATGGCTATTCCTAGCTGCGTCCTCTAACCACCAGTGTTCCAGGTATTCCTACATTGGTTCTAACTAGGTAGAATGACCAACGCAATCTAAAAGAAGCTGATTCGTACGTTTTACTTCCTGATTGCAGTGCAGGGACGAGCGAAAACAACTGCATCCTAGTCCGGAATGCACTTTCTTCCAGTTCATCCATGGACCGAGGACTAGCTGGCACGGCTGCACGGAGGTTTTTGGGACAGGTGCGCGGACAAGAGGCATTGTGGTCTGCTTATTTCTGCAAATAGCGGTGCTTAAATTTAGTGGAATGCACAAGACTTTCAGCTGGTCAGTACACTACATGGTTCAGTTCAGCATTCCAGCTGAGAACACAATTATAATTGGTTATTCTGGAATGAGAGAACCTAACCCTGGATGGTGGCAACAAGAAAAAACCAGAGTGAACTCCAGGAAATTTAAGCCTGCCGGGAGGCCCTTTGCTCAGAGAAGCCTTGCTTGTTTTTTCCTGATTTGTAAACCTTCTCACAACTTTGTCTTTTGCTGTGAACTAGTGTATGTTTGTTATGTTCTATGAATCATTGAGATGTATAAAATTGCTTAACTTATGCTTTTCAAGTTTTTTATGAAGCCGAGTTTAATGTGAGTGTTCCACATGAACGCTGGACTAGCGTGTGAACGTTTGGAATTTACATTGTGGCCTCAGTTAACTGCATGAACCACTGTAACAAGATACGTAGTTGCTTATATGTCAGACAGCAGCTTATTGATTCTTACCTGGTCGATAGCCTAGTGTTGAAGCGAGCTGAGCCAAAGTGTCGTGTTTTGCACAACTGCTTACAAGTGGGGTAGCACCAACAGTGTTTACAAGTACTTATGTATACGTCAACGCACATTTCTCGAACGAGTACTCTATTTCATCAAACACACACCGCTCGTATGATAAACCGTGACAACTTATGTCTTACCATGCCATATTCATGAAAAAACTAGTGAGGACGCATCTGTTTCGGAAACAATTACGATGGTTCTCACATGATTCACGGGCACACAAAAGTAGCAGCAGTTCCCATATACAGATTCAAACAGAGTACTAGCCCTAGAGGGCTCGATAATAGGCAAGGTTCGGATAAGTAGACACAATCCAAACTAGTATTAAACACTAGTTGGACAACACGCCTGACAACAGTGAGGCTGGAATACAACTCGGCATCAGTATAAGCGCAAATGGCTTCCAGGATCCAACAGCCTAAGAACTTTGTTTTCCCAGTGCGTATATTCAGGTCATCCGCCTCATAGCGAGTGACATGTACAACCACACAATCCTTTTCTGCATCAGGGCTCTAATTGAAATAGAAACAAATTCTGAATTACTTTCTAGAATAAGAAACACAAGTTATTTAAACCACTATCTATAGCATGGCATCGAAGCTAATAAAATTTTGCATTATTCATGACCACATACCACAATTGAGATCGGCAAAGAAGAAAATCACCTTGGGCAGCTCAGCGGGGGGGGGGGGGACACATCCTCGAAGGGGGAAAATGCTCCTGCAGTGCCACGGGGGCTGTAACCTCAAACGAGGCGTTGACCATCTAAGTAGTGATGTGAGCATATCTAGGGTCGGCTCGGTGCCTGCCTCCATCTTCTTGGAGCTCTCTGTCTCGTGGGGATCAGCCTCCCGCGTGTGCTCCAATATCGGCAGATATTTGCCTGGTTCTCCTTAGTACATCATGAAACTGACGAATACTAGGAGTCCACTAAAAGGAAAACACAATCGCAATGACAATGAAACAAAAAAGAGAGTGAGGATCGTTTATTTCTTTGCAAAAGTTTTTTTTCTTTGAACGAAAATATACCAATATCACGGATCCGCTTACCTTCCCTTCGTTGGGAGAGAAGAACAGTGGCAGATGCGAGTGTTGGCTTTCTTGAAGATGGTGAGGGAGAAGGGGATTCAGCGAAGAGCGAAATGATGGTTGCTTCGTCCGTCAAACTTAGACTGCGGGGAGGTGGGTTTATGATACGACGGCTCGTTACTGCCGCGCTACGACCGGGGTGACTCTCCGCCTGCATACTGCCTTCTAATTTGGTGGATGGCATTTGGGCCCGCGCGCGGCATGGCCCACATGTCGGTGAACAAAAGTAAAACGACATTCAGTAGAGGGAGACATTTCGATGACCTAGGCAGAGCCAGAAGCGGTAGTGTATCCACTGTACTAGTAGTAATTGTTTTTCTGGTAGCTGTAGAGTGTCTCCACTGTACTAGTAGTAATTGTTTCTCTGGGCCCAAGACAAAACAGCCCATCCACCCTAGTAAATAATAAAATCAATTCAAAAGCCCATATATTTACTTAATGAGAGGCGCTACCCACACCCAGCACACCGCCCCCCAAAAAACCTGGGTGCTCTTCTTCCTCCTCACTCCCACCCACCTCACGTCAGCTCGCTCCACTCGTACCCCCAAATTCCTCACCTCACTCCTACAGAAAACCCCAGCTCCCCTTCTTCCTCACTACTACAGATAAAGCCCAGCTCCCCTTCTTCTTCACTCGCACTACAACTAGGCTCGTCATTCGTTACTCTGCTCAAATCCGTGAGCGCGACGCGACGCCCTCGAGGAAAATGGAGTCGGCTGACCCCAGCGCCAAGAAGATGAGGCTCCCGCCAGCGGCGACGCCTGTTGTAGATCCCGCACCCGGCAGCGCGGGGAGAAGCGGCGACCCCGCCCCCACCGGATCCCAGGAACCCGTAGAATCTCGGGTGGACCGCATCAGCGATCTCCCGGACGCCGTCCTTGGGGAGATCATCTCGCTTCTCCCCACCAAGGATTGCTGCCGCACCCAAGTCCTCTCAATTCGGTGGCGCCCTCTATGGCGCCGTGCCCCTTAATCTCGACTGTCGTCAGCTATCTCTCTTCAATGATTTTGAAATCCCCAGAGCCATCATCTCCTCCCACCAGGGCTCCGTTCAAAGCCTCTGCATCCCGTCATGCTACCTGAGCAAGCATACCATGCCCTGCATGGTGGACGCCTGGCTGAAATCCCCTGAATTCACAGAACTACAGCTGCTTGAGTTCTACTATTCCCCTGGAAATCACCTACCAGATACCGAACGCCATCTACCTGTGCCCTCAGCACCGATGTCCATCTCGCGGTTTTCCTCCTCTCTCCACACCGCCACCTTTGCGCTGTGCTACCTACCAGACAATCTGGTACTAAACCTTCGACTCCCATTTCTCAAGAAACTTTCACTTGTGCGGGTTCGTATATCGGAGGCCTCATTGCACAGCATCATCCACTCCAGTTGCCCTGCCCTGGAGTGCTTGGTGCTTGTTTTCACAGTTAGAATCGGTTGTCTCCAAATAAAGTCGCCTAACCTTGTAAGAATTGGAATTTCTTTTGACGGAAGGCAGCTCATCATCCAAGATGCCCCTTCACTTCAAAGGTTGATCCTTGATTCTAGTTATTCACCGTCGCAAATAACCGTCCTCTCTGCGCCTAAACTGGAGACCTTGGGTGTAATACATGATCTCTGTGCTCATTTCAAGATGGTGTTTGGCTCCACAGTTCTTCAGGTACTTTATATTATCATCTACACTTGTAACCATAAGCTGCATTTTAAATTTCTGCGCATAAGTTATATATCATCTCGGAGTACACATTTTGTACTAATATTATGTTCTATGCTCAATGAAGAGTTTCTCCATGGATAGCCTATCAATGGTGCTGGATTCTGTCAAGATCTTATATATCCAAATGAATAGTTTTGATCTGAACAAGATTATTGGCTTGCTGCAATGCTTTCCATGTCTGGAGAAGTTGTATATAAAGGTGATAATTTCACGCACATTGGAAGCCCGCATATAGTGTACTAGAATTAACCGTTCAGCTGTTGCTCTTTCCACACTCTTTTTTTAGACCTTAACTGTTTTCAATCTTCATGTCTATTTAGGCAACAGGACGGGGTAAGAAAGTTATAACCAATCGGTGGATTCGTAAGCACCGGGATTTTCTCACTTCTCATGACATTCGATTGAAGACAATAACGCTAGAACGATATGTAGCCAACCATGCAAACACTAGATTTGTCACATTCTTCCTGCTGAATGCGAGGTTACTATTGTCCATCAGGCTTAAGTTTATCAGCAGCATGGTTTTGACGGATGGGTATGTCGAAGAGCAAAAAAAGGAGTTTCAGGTGGGCAAAAGAGCTTCTGAACGTGCCGGGCTTCTATTTACAACATATTGTGGTCATAATCCAGTAAATTTTACGACCCAGGATGTTCATTCTATGGACCTGACCGATCCATTTGACTGTGACTGCCGAAAACAGTGCTGGAGTTAGATGTTGTTGCCCTTTTCAACCTGGGTTTTGTCTAAACCTGATGAACAATTAACCCTCGTGCTTTTGTACAGTTTGTAAGCTGGAGTTAGATGTTCTTGCCCTTTTCAACTCGGCTGTGACTGTCATATTTTCTTTGAAACAAGGCAAATGGCTTGCCATTCGTTTAATTTAGAGTGAAATATTGTAACAAATCCCAACCAAGGGAAATAACATCACTCTCGCCGGCTGCTTGAGCTCACTGTGCATTACATAAGCCAAGTGATTAGCCCCCACCAGCACCCACAAACTTATTTCGAACTAGCACACCAAATGGGCTGTAAATTTTCATAGGAAAGGCTGCATGACCGTGACAGATTTGGATTCTGACATTTGGGACCCACGAGGAAATAGCCTATCCAAGGTGGTGTCGACTTACTAGCTAGTCAACAAACGATTCTGCCTACCAGCCGTTGGATTGACATCCAACATCTATCGTGTATCTTCTATCTCTTGTCTTCTTCCTCCAGCCGCCAAACCAAACCACCCCGCCGGCTCCACCTACTCCCGCCTCCCATGGCTGGCTGTGCCTCCGCCGCCCTACCATACCCTCCAACGTTGGCCAGTCCCTCCCTCTATTCCCCCACACGTCCAGTTATTCTCCGGCGATGTCAGCCCCAACACGCACCCGCACCCGAACCAGTCAACCCTCGTACTCCCCTCCTCCTGTGATTGGACCGGCACATCTTCCACGGCTCCTGTTCGTTCTGTCCGAGGCCTCGCCGTCGTCCTCGGCCTTGGTTCGCTCGCCGTGCGCGGTGCGCCGCCCTCTTGCATTGTCAACGCCGTCAACAACCGAGAGGAACAAGGATATGACTGTACGTGGAGAGGATGACAGTAGGGACCCACCAGCGTCATGGCAGTACGCAAGCAAGTGCCTCGTTATTATAAGCCCCAAAAAATGGTTCCTCCTAATGGTTGGACATCTGGGGCTCACGCCATTGTCAACGTAGTAAATAAACGAGAGAATTACACAACAAGCGGCTGACACTAAGGACCCAGCAGGTCGCGCAGTTGTTATTTACTTTTTTTAGGAACAATCAGTTGTTATTTATACTAGTTTTAGCGACAGATCAGGGTAACAACGGGGCTGTGCGGGGGCTGTGGCCCGTCTAGCCAGGGTTTATTTATGTTTACCACATCATGAGCCCAGTTGTGTTTTTTTCTTGCTGAAAATGGCTAGCCCAGTTCTATTTTTTTAAAGAAATACCCAAACGAGGCCTACTTGCTTTATCAGCCCTGCTGGGCTGCAAATCTTTCAAGACGAGGAGAGTTTCATTCGGTTTGCCCAGAAATGGGATGTACATTTTTAAAACACATCAAATCGGGAATTAGTTTCATTTTTTTTTATTGCAAGATTTTAAATTCCATTGATTTTTATGCGTGGACAATTATTTGGATTTTATATTTATATAAATTATTTTTCAAAATAGTTTGAATGTGACTCGATATTTCGGGATTAAAAACAGTTGACCGCACCGAAATATGCAAAATTTTGTATAACTTTTAACTGTGGCCACAATATGGGGTGTAATGCTAAAAAAAGAAGATGGGCTCCAAAAAAATTCTTAAGAATTCGCAAATGGGTTGTAAATTATTAGAAATAATGGCAGATAGGATGTATGATGTTTTCCACAGATTTGAGGCTGACTTGTGCGCCTACTACAGGTTGACGCATATGATTTCCTAAAAAATAAGGTTGACGCACACGCAACGTCGTGTCATCTTAGTCAACACACGAGAGCAGTGACTGTTGGATGTCCATCCAACGGCCGTCATGCTTCTTCAATCTCTGCTCTTCCTGCTCCAGCCGCTCAAACAAGCGCCGGCGGGACTGCCTGCTCCCTCCTCCCGCGACCGGCTATGCTGCCGCGCAGGCCTCACCGCCCCATCGTTCTCCCATCGCTGGCCTAATCATCCCTCTACTCACCCACACCTGTTGTTATTCTCCGGCGGCGGCAGATGAACCAGTAAACCCTCGCACTCCCCTCCGCATGGGAAACAACTGCCGAGTTTTCCCTGGCCCCGTGTCGTTCCCTTCCTAGGCCTCGCCATCGTCCACCGCCCTGGTGCTCTCGGCGCGGCGTGGTCAACGTGGTCAACGAATGACATGCATCGGAAGTGGACTATACGTGGAGAGGCTGACAGCTGGGTCCAGGGCTGCACGCAAGGAAATGCCTCCTTATTATGCGCAAAATAATGATTCCTCCACCTGACAGCTGGGACCCACCGGAAGGGCCTCTGTATTTCGCGAAAAAATGTTCCCCCGCTAACAGGTCAGGCCCACCAGCTATATGTTCGCACGCAAGGAAGTGCCTCGTTATTACGCACAAAAAATGAATACTCCCTCTGCTAGCTGGGACCCACCATAGTGGGAGGCTGACTTGTGGGCCTACTAAGATGACGGGGACGGAGGGCTTTGTCAACTTAGTCAATATGAACGATTCTAGCTCCAGTGACCGTACGATGTCCATCCAACGGTCGTACTACTTCTTCAACCTCTGGTCTTCTTGCTCTAGCCGCCCAAACAAGCGTCGGTCGTGCCGCCTGCTCCTGCCTCCCGTGTCCGGCTATGCTACCACCGCTGACCATGCCATCCCTCTATACTCACCCACGCCTCCTGTTATTCTCCGGCGATGGCAGCCTCACACTGCAGCCGAAGCAGTCAACCCACGTACTCCCCTCCGCGTGGGCATCCACTGTCGCGTCTTCCCCGGCTCCGCGTCGTCCCCTTCCCAGGCCTCGCATCGTCCACCGCCCTGGTGCTCTCGGCGCGGCGTGGTCAATGTGGTCAACAAACGACTTCTGTCGGAAGAGTACTGTACGTGGAGAGGCTGACAGTTGGGTCCACGGCCGCAACAAGGAAGTGCCTCCTTATTACGCGCAAAATAATTATTCCTCCACCTGCAGCAGGGACCCACTGGACGGGCCACCGTATTTCGCAAAAAAACATTTCCCCCATGACTGCTGGGACCCACCAACTACATCTTCGCACGCAAGGAAGTGCGTCCATATTACGGGAAAAAAATGATTCGCCCCCCTGACTGCTGGGACCCACCAGCTACATCTTCGCACGCAAGGAAGTGCCTGACAGTCAGGACCCACCTGGTAGAAGCGTACGTAGCATTCTCATTCTGGTCGCGAACATGTACGTACATGCGATCGGTCTGTCTACAGGCTGCAGCGATGAACCGTGGCCGTGTAAGGACGGGCATGTGTCGTAGTAGAGGCGCGCACGTGTCGTAGTAGAGGCACGCGCGTAGCATGTACACGTGCGTACAGCAGCCAAGGTGCAAGAAAGTAAATACGGCCACATACGTATATACGGGCGGGGTCTCGAACGCCTACTCGCGCATACGTACGGCCAGGGCTCGTGTACATGGCTGGGTCGGAACAGAGAAACTGCGTCGTCGTCGTGTTCATGGGGAGGCAGCGGAATGCGTCATGTTCATCGGGAGGCAACGGAACGCGTGCTGTTCATCGGGAGCCAACCGGCTTGGACGGAATAGCCGATGGAAACGAGGCCTGGCGTACTGCAGAACGGAGGAAACAGCCTTGTGTTCGACCGACCATGGTCGAAACAGGATCCTGTTCATCGGGAGGGGTCTGGCATACCGCAAAACGGAGGAAACGGACCTCCTACGGTGGAAACGGGGTCCTGTTGATCGAGAGGGGTGTGGCGTACCGCGAAACGGAGGAAACAGACTTGTGTTGGAGCGCTACGGTCGAAACGGGGGTCCTGTTCATCGGGAGGGGTGTGGCGTACCGCAAAACGGGACTCCACGGGATACTGTTCATCTCCACCATGGACTACCTCCACGGGCTACTGTTCATCCACCATCGACTGCCTCTACGGGCTACTGTTCATCCACCGTCGACCTCCTCTAGCCTCCACCTGCGACTGTTCATCCACGGGCTCCAGTTCATCCAGCCTCCACCACGCGCTCCTCCACCGACTACTGTTCAACCAGCCCTCTCCACGGGGTCCTGTTCAACCACCCCTCCACGGGCTACTATTCATCCAGCCCTCCACCGGCTACTGTTCAACCAGCCCTCCACGGGGTCCTGTTCATCCAGCCCTCCATGGGGTCCTGTTCATCCACCGACTCGATCGATCGGGGTATTGTTCATCCAGCGGCAACGGCCTCTACTACCACGGGTTCCTGTTCATCCAACCCCTCACCGGGAACTGTTCATCCAACCCCCCAACAACGCTCACTGTCCATCCAGAGGCAGCATCGATCGGGTTCAGTTAGCAGCAGTAGCGAAGGAATCACTTGGGTTCAGTTAACAGCAAGGGATCGATCGCTCGGGTTCAGTAACGTAGCTAGTGCAATCGCTTGGGTTCAGTTAGAGCACAATGCCTCGCTCGGGTTCAGTTAGAGCTCAACGCCTCACACACGCGCGCATACGTACGAGAGAAATGCGCATCGCTCGGCCCCCGACCACCCACCGTAACCGGGAACTCCCCTGATATTTTCCTTGCCCGTGCTTCTACCACGGTTTTTTCCGTCATGGACGGCCCAAAGAATGTCATGCAGCTACGTCTCCGGCCCGCCCAGGACGAAAAGCCCATTTTCTGTCATGATTTTTTGTCATAGAAGTAGGGTCCCACCACATCTACGATGATACCGGGTTTTATCATATCATAGAAGTGTCATAAGTATGACAGAAAAAAACTTCATTCGGCCTAAAATGTCATGGATGTGTCTTTTTTTGTAGTGCATGGTTCGCAAGTATCAAATGATTCATAATCAAGTGATTCCAAAAGCCCATCTGCATGGAGTTTCTTCATGCGCTTTACACCAATATGACCTAAATGGCAGTGCCACAAATATGTTCCACTATCATTATTAACTTTGCATCTTTTGGCATCAATATTATGAATATGTGTATCACTATGATCGAGATTCAATAAACCATTCACCTTGGGTGTATGACCACAGAAGATTTTATTCAGGTAAACAGAAGAACAATTATTCTCTGACTTAAACGAATAACCGTATTGCAATAAACATGATCTAATCATATTCATGCTCAATGCAAACACCAAATAACATTTTAGGTCAACACTAATCCCAAAGGTAGAGGGAGTGTGCGATGGTGAACGTATCAACCTTGGAATCACTTCCAACATACATCGTCACTTCGCTCTTAACTAGTCTCTGTTCATTATGCAACTCCTGTTTCAAGTTACTAATCTCAGCAACTGAATCGGTATCAAAAACCCAGGGGTTGCTATGAACACTAGTAAATTACACATCAATAACATCTATATCATATATACCTTTGTTCACTTTGCCATCCTTCTTATCCGCCAAGTATTCGGGGCAGTTCCACTTCCAGTGACCATTCCTTTGCAGTAGAAGCACTCAGTTTTAGGCCTGGGTCTAGCTTAAGGCTTCTTCATGGGACTGGCAACTTGCTTGCCATTCTTCTTGAAGTTTCCTTTTTTCCCTTGCCCTTTTACTTGAAACTAGTGGTCTTGTCAACCATCAACACTTGATGCTTTTTCTTGATTTCTACCTTCGCCAGTTTCAGCATCGTGAAGAGCTTGGGAATCGTTTTCGTCATCCTTTGCATATTATAGTTCATCACAAATTTCCAGTAACTTGGTGATAGTGACTAGAGAACTTTGTCAATCACTATCTTATTTGGAAGATTAACTGCCACTTGATTCAAGCGATTGTAGTACCCAGACTTTCTGAGCACATGCTCACTAGCTGAGCTATTCTCCTCCATCTTGTAGGAAAAATACTTGTCAGAGGTCTCATACCTCTTAACACAGGCACGAGTCTGAAATATCATTTTCAGCTCTTGGAACATCTCATGTGCTCCATGGCGTTCAAAACATTTTTGAAGTCCCGGTTCTAAGCCGTAAAGCATGGTGCACTAAACTATCAAGTAGTCATCATACCGAGCTTGTCAAATGTTCATAACGTCTGCATCTGCTCCTGCAATTGGTCTGTCACCTAGCGGTGCATCAAAGACATAATTCTTCTGTGTGGCAATGAGGATAATCCTCAGATCAGAACCCATTCCACATCATTGCTACTAACATCTTTGAACTTAGTTTTCTCTAGGAACATATCGAAAATAAAACAGGGGAGCTATACGCGAGCTATTGATCTACAACATAGATATGCAAATACTATCAGGAGGAAGTTCATGATAGATTAAGTTCTATTAATCAAATTACTTAAGAACTCCCACTTAGATAGACATCCCTCAAGTCATCTAAATGATACGTGATCCAAATCAACTAAACCATGTCCAATCATCACGTGATATGGAGTATTCATCAATGATGAACATCTCTATGTTGATCATATCTACTATATGATTCACGTTCGACCTTTCGGTCTCCAGTGTTCAGAGGCCATGCATGTACATGCCAGGCTCATCAAGTTTAACCCGAGTATTCCGCATGTGCAAAACTGTCTTGCACCCGTTGTATGCGAACGTAGAGTCTATCACACCCGATCATCACGTGGTGTCTCAACACGATGAACTGTCGCAATGGTGCATACTCAGGGAGAACACTTATACCTTGAAATTTTAGTTAAAGATCATCTTATAATGCTGCCGCCGTACTAAGCAAAATAAGATGCATAAAAGATAGACATCACATGCAATCAAAATATGTGACATGATATGGCCATCATCATCTTGTGCTTTTGATCTCCATCTCCAAAGCATTGTCATGATCTCCATCATCACTGGCTCGACACCTAGATCTCCATCGTTGTGTCATGGTCATCTCACCAACTATTGCTTCTACAACTATCGCTAATGCATAGTGATAAAGTAAAGCAATTACATGGCGTTTGCATTTCATACAATAAAGAAACAACATTAAGGCTCCTGCCGATTGCCGGTAAATTTTACAAAACATGATCATCTCATACAATAACGTATATCACATCATGTGTTGACCATATCACATCACAACATGCCCTGCAAAAACAAGTTAGACGTCCTCTACTTTGTTGTTGCAAGTTTTACGTGGCTGCTATGGGCTTCTAGCAAGAACCATTCTTACCTACGCATCAAAACCACAACGGTGATTTATCAAGTTTGCTGTTTTAACCTTCAACAAGGTCTGGTCGTAGTCAAATTCGATTCAACTAAAGTAGGAGAAATAGACACCCGCCAGCCACCTTTATGCAAAACTAGTTGCATGTCTGTCGGTGGAACCGGTCTCATGAACGTGGTCATGTAAGGTTGGTCCGGGTAGCTTCACCCAACAATACCGCCGAATCAAAATAAGACATTGGTGGTAAGCAGTATGATGATCACCGCCCACAACTCTTTGTGTTCTACTCGTGCATATCATCTATGCATAGGTCTGGCTCATGATGCCACTGTTGGGAATCGTTGCATGGAAAACAAAAAAATTCTACGCACACGCAATGATCTATCCATGGAGATGCATAGCAATGAGAGGGAGAGTGTGTCTATGTACCCTCGTAGACCGTATGCGGAAGCATTTAACAACGCAGTTGATGTAGTCGAACTTTCTTCGCTCTCCACCGATCGAGTACCGAACGTACGGCACCTCCGAGTTCTGCACACGTTCAGCTCAGTGACGTCCCTCGCCTTCTTGATCCAGCAAGACGTCGAGTTAGTAGATGAGTTCCATCAGGATGACGGCGTGGTGACGGTGATGATGAAATGATCCTCGCAGGGCTTCGCCTAAGCACCGCAAAAATATGACCGGGGGTGTACACTATGGAGGGGGCGCCGCACACGGCTAGGCAATTGTCTGGTCTGTGCTAGGCGCCCCCTCCTCATATATATATATATATATATATATATATATATATATACATATATATATATATACATATATATATAGGTGGGAGGGAGGGAGGAGCAGCCATAGGAGGCGCCCAAGTAGGAGGAATCCTACTTGGAGTCCCTCCCACTAGTGCGCGTCGGTCCTAAACAAACGGTTTTTTACCCCTTTCCGCGACGGCATTTGGAACCGTCACCAAGTGAGTGTGGGCAATAGGGGGGGTCCTTCCCACATGACCCAGAAACCGTCGGGGATATGCCCTCCTGGCACACACGTTCGGCAAAATGAGGTCGTGTGCGACCGGCGAGCACTCAAATATGGAAATACGTATAGTAGAGCTATAAAAAAATACAATTAGACGGCAAAATTGTTTCCGGTCGCCAGTACATCCTACACAGTCAGTCCCCGCTAAACGTTTCCGTTCGTATGCACATCCCACACATCGCTCCAAGGAAACGTTTCCGTTCACAGGTACATCACACACAATTTTTCCCGTTAAATCGTTTGCGTATTGAATGTAGCACACACGGTCCATAGAAAAAACTGTGTGGCAAAGGCTGTCCATGACACACAGTTTTTATGTGGTAAACGTTTGCGCAAGGTGGCCTAACGCAAACAGTTTTCAAGAGAAAGTCGTGTGTGATTGTTCATTGATCCAACACAGTTTATTCCTAGAAACTGTGTGTGTTCCCTGAGGTCATCGCCCACGATATTTTTTCAACAACCGTTTGCAATATCAAAACCCAATTAGCAGGCTAATTCGCCATTAGCAGGCTAATTGCCCTATTATTAATAATCCATTTATTAATCTAATTGACATTCATATTAAGCACACAATATATTTCATTTCCATATTAAGGAAGCAGAATTTCATAATTGAAATACATCAGAGTACAACATGATATAGCTTCAGCACTCAGCTACCCCATTACACAACTGCACCAGCAGCAAGTTCCACATGCAACATGTAGAACCTTTTGAAATTAGCATCATAGACGGTATATAGACAGATGCATCTCATCTGGAAAACTGCTGAAGCAGAAGGAGAATATTGAGCCTTCATTCATGCTGAAGGTCTTTGCAACTTTAGGCCAGTGCATGTGGATGATTGACCGTCCGTCCTTCGACCTCTTCAGGAACACTTCAATATTGAACCGTGGGTGTTGTATGAAAACCTTCCTTGCCTCCGGACCATAGAGGTGGTTTGAGAGGTAATCATCAGTGAACTGCTTTCGAAAGGCCTGAAAACAAGGATGTGCATAAATATCTTCTCTATATTGGAAATGAGGCAAAGGAATAAGAAAGGCAAGGTATAATAGTTAGTACCATCTTGTAGTGAACTGATGTCTTCTTCATTGTGTAGACAAAGATCTTGTTGTTTTTTGTCGCTAATTTCTATATCCTAACAATCTTTCTGAGTTTCTTAATTTGATTGATATTCATGGACAACTCATTTCCCCATATGCAAAAAGGGTCGAACAGTGGGTCAAAACCTTTGACAGCAGGACCTACATGTGCAAGACCAAATTGTTAAAAACCAAAATATTAGAATGGTTCCTGCAATTGCACAATAATGTGCTATTAGACAACGGACCATGCACGTGCTAACCTCGATTGTAAACCTCAGTGCTTCCCATTGTTTCCCTGCAACACATATAAGGTAGTTAGTCATCAGGTTAAGTAAGGGTTCGCATGCTATCAGTAAAATATGTTGATGAAAAATAAGCACATTGCAGATTCATCAGATTAATTGAAGCCACACAGAAAACCCATTTACCCAAACCAAGCATGATTAAGAACTAGGAAATATAGCACTTGTATATGTTTCTCATGTATTAAGTGCAGCCAAATTCGATTTATTCCTCACATGCACAACAATACAAAATTCTACCCACGACAATTGGACATCGCATTGCAGAATTGAACCAAGCAGTTAACTAAACACCACAACAAATGAACCAAACATTAACTGAGCACCACATTGCACAATATAACATTGAACCAAGCAGTTAACTAAACACCACAACAAATGAACCAAACATTAACTGAGCACGACATTGCACAATATAACATACTCCTAATAGAAGATCAGAGAGTTAACCAAACAGTTAACTACAGCCAATTGTAGCAATTGTATTTGTTTCTCATGTATTTACTACAGCCAAATTCAATTTATTCCTCACATGGTATACAATAACAGAATGCACCCACAATTTTCTAAAGATAAATTCAATTTATTTCTCACATGGAAGACAATACAAAATTGCAGCCTGAAGAATTGAACATCACATTTGCAGAATTGAACCAAACAGTTAACTGAAGACGACAACTAATTAACAAAACAGTTAATAAGTGAGCACCACACTGCACGACATATAGAACATATACACTAGAGCAACAGATTGCATGGTGAAATTAGATAGCACAATTCACTAGATTTTGTGAAGGAAAGGCAGGAGCAGCACACGCAGCGGGTAAATCGAGCATGCTTAACCGGCGTAGCTAGCAATTGGCAAGGTGCTCCTCCAAGATCTGGGGGTCGGCACGAATGGCAGCCATCGCGACCTCATCCGCGCGTGCAGCCGCGATTTGCTTCTCCGCTGCCAAATGCTCCTTGAGGTCCTGGCTATATTGCGTGCACCATGGCTTAGGCTGGCGCTTATTTTGTGGAGGGGTCGGTGGTTTGGGTGGAAGGAGGAGGAGGATAGGGTCGGGTGTGGATTACCTGCCTGGATAGAGGAGGCCGAGCAACGTGAAGGAGGGTCACCGGCGAGGAGGCGGCGGCGCTGCAAGCAAGGAGTGAAGGTTTCAACTTGGAAAGGAAGGCGGAAAGAGGGGAAATGTGGCTTTTGGTAAGGGGGAGGAGGCGGGGAGGTAGATATTTCCGCGGAAGCCGAAAATTTGGAATCACTTCAGCCAAAAAACTGGCGCGCAAGGTGTCATCAAACACGGTCCCTTATTCAGAACTGTGTACGATATGTGGACATCACAAGCAATTCTGATAGCTTAACCCGTGTGTGATGAGTTTGAACGTCAAAAGTTTTGGTTCGAATTTCCATGGTTACAGTGGTCATCCACGTCATTGCATAATTTTGGTACACAAAGGAGACTACAGCACACCCACACTTCTTAATCGAGCAAGTTCAGCAATTAAACAGAGCTAGCTGACCTAAACATTACTCTAACAAATTAAAGGCCGGCGCTCTTAATTAAACAAAACATAGAGTACTACTACGGCTGGTGCTCGTCGATCTCCGCCGCCGCCTCCATGTCCAGCTCGCGCCCGACGGTCTCCTGGGGAAGGGGCTCCATGGCATCCATCGCACCATACTCGGCAAGCTTCTCGCCATCCGCGTCCGCCATCTCTTTGGAAAAGGCCACCATGAGCTGGGCGTGGGCGGACGCGATCTGGGATTGGACGGGCTCCGTCGCTGCAAGGTATGAGGCGGAGGAACGGACGGCTGCTCGAACGCTCTCGGCGATTGCCAGCTCTTCGGCCGTGGGTTGCCGACCGTTGTCGGAGAAGCTTTGTTCGATTTGTGCGGTGACCGCCAGGAGCTGGGCGTGTGCGGCCTCGACATGGTCGTGGGCAGCCTCCATCAGGGCTAAGGCCGCCGCTGCGAAACGGACAGCTGCTGTGCCACTCTCGCCAGTTGCTATCCCCGAGGCAGATGTTGCTGCCGCCACCTGAGAAGCAACAGTGGCCGTTTGGGATGCCTTTGCCGCCCGGTCGCAAATTGCGGCCGCGCTCATGCACCTTGTTAGCATGCGCATGGCGGCTGCGGCCGCGCTCTCGTCGGAGTGGGCCACCGAAGTTGCCCTCACGACGTGGGTCCACGTGCCCATGTTTCACCGACGATGATTGAACAGTGAAATGATATTTGGGGAGCGAGCTAGTGTGCTTGAGACGCCGGCTGTGGACTGTAGCCGACGTACCTTCTCGCGTAAGCCATAGGCGTACTATACACCGACGGTGCTCCAAGATATTTTGTACTACATCTCACACGGTTGCTGATAATAAATTGTGTGCGATCTACTTGATTTTTCATCTTGATTTGAATTACATAATGGGGTCACAGCGACAATGGACGGTATTGAATTGCTAGACCTTTTATCTGGAGTGAAGATGCAACTATATGTGTGTCGTAAAAGAATTGCAATTATTCAGGGTTCGTTTGAACATTTTATACATTAAATTGGTTTTCTATCCATTTTAGGTGAACAATTCAAATTTGAACTACATGCACATGCTCTAGTGCATATAAATTGGTTGAAAAATCAAATCTGTGTCCTTGGGTGCATGCTTAGGTCCCATGCAAGAAATGGGAATGAATTTTAAACACCGGGCACCGTTGATTGCCGGCAAAACATTGAGATGCCTGGTTTTTAAATTCTAGTAAATCCAAAACTCGTCTGAAATTCATGAAACTTGGCATGCTATCATGGACCGGCATCAACATGCCATGGTACAAATTTTGTCCCATTTGGGGCAGGTTTGGGTATATGCTTTTCACAAACCGGAGCTTCTCACAACAAGCATGATGGTTTTCGGTAGGGAACGTCCCACCTTTGTGGACGAAACGATATCCATTACCTCTTATTGCTTTCAAATTTTTTTCTCGTGTCAACATAGAACAACAGGAGTGTTGTGTGATTTTTTGTGATTTTTCGGGGTTCGTTTGGACATTTTTATGCATTAACTGAGTTTTCAATGCATTTTATGTGCATAATTCAAATTTGAACTACATGCACGTGCTCCAGTGCATATAAATTGGTTGAAAAATCAAATCTGTGTCCTTGGGTGCATGCTTAGGTCCCATGCAAGAAATGGGAATGAATTTCTAACACCGGGGCACCGTTGATTGCCGGCAAAACATTGAGATGCCTGGTTTTTAAATTCTAGTAAATCCAAAACTCGTCTGAAATTCATGAAACTTGGCATGCTATCATGGAGCGGCATCAACATGCTGTGGTACAAATTTTGTCCCATTTGGGGCAGGTTTGGGTATATGCTTCTCACAAACCGGAGCTTCTCACAACAAGCATGATGGTTTTCGGTAGGGAACGTCCCACCTTTGTGGATGAAACGATATCCATTGCCTCTTATTACTTTCAAATTTTTTTCTCATGTCAACATAGAACAACAGGAGTGTTGTGTGATTTTTTTGTGATTTTTCAGGGTTCGTTTGGACATTTTTATGCATTAAGTGAGTTTTCAATGCATTTTATGTGCATAATTCAAATTTGAACTACATGCACATGATCCAGTGCATATAAATCGGTTGAAAAATCAAATCTGTGTCCTTGGGTGCATGCTTAGGTCCCATGCAAGAAATGGGAATGAATCTCAAACACCGGGGCACCGTTGATTGCCGGCAAAACATTGAGATGCCTGGTTTTTAAATTCTAGTAAATCCAAAACTCGTCTGAAATTCATGAAACATGGCATGTTATCATGGAGCGGCATCAACATGCCATGGTACAAATTTTGTCCTATTTGGGGTAGGTTTGGGTATATGCTTCTCACAAACCGGAGCTTCTCACAACAAGCATGATGGTTTTCGGTAGGGAACGTCCCACCTTTGTGGACGAAACGATATCCATTGCCTCTTATTGCTTTCAAATTTTTTTCTCGTGTCAACATAGAACACTAGGAGTGTTGTGTGAATTTTTGTGATTTTTTAGGGTTCGTTTGGACATTTTTATGCGTTAACTGAGTTTTCAGTGCATTTATGTGCATAATTCAAATCTGAACTTCATGCACATGCTCCAGTGCATATAAATTGGTTGAAAAATCGAATATGTGTCCTTGGGTGCATGCTTAGGTCCCATGCAAGAAATGGGAATGAATTTCAAACACCAGGGCACCGTCGATTGCCTGCAAAACATTGAGATGCCTGGTTTTTAAATTCTAGTAAATCCAAAATTCTAATAACCATTCACGTGACGCCATGTGTCTTAGTTTTAATGGCTGTAGGAGGTGCCGTGCGGACAGCTGCTTGACCTTGACTGAAGGGAGGCGTGCGAGCGCCGTCCGGTGCGCAGGCTGACCGAGAGGCGTGCAAGCTGTCCTTGAGTGCGCAGGCTGACCGAGAGGCGTGCAAGCTATCGTTGAGTGCGCAGGCTCACCAGGAAGCGTGCGAGCAGTACGCTGCGCAGGCTCTCTGGGAAGCGAGCCCTTTGACTTCCATGGCCGCCCGCCTTGCTCGCATCCTCTCCATTAATGGCGCCCAAGCCGCAGTTTACTTCGCTTTTTAAATATAAAACACTCATCGCAAACGTTTTAGTTAGAACACCCGTATGCAAACCGACAGCTTCCCCAGGAAGCCAAGAGAAAATGTGCCAAGCAGGATTTCTGCAGCTCTTGATCGCAAACGTTTTAGACAGAACACCCGTATGCAAAGTGAGAGCAGCGCAGGATTTGTGCATCCCTTCAACGCAAACGGTTGTTTTGGATGATCCGTGTGGAACCACGTACAAACAATTTGGTAAGATTTGTCAATCCTTGTAACACTGCGATTTGTCAAAATATGAAGCTAAAAATCACTAGCAGTATCTAATTTTTCCAACTAAAATTCAGTAATTAAGCATAGATTTCATTCATAGATTAAGCAGTCGTTCTTAATTTATGCAAAAAGTTCAACTCGACAGCTGAACCAATCAAACTTTTCCCCAATTGTTGCCAACCACGTACTAAAATAGCTAGTTCAACTATATATACTAGCTAATTTTAAGTACGTTGTACGTCAGATGAACTGAACAAAATAGCCCCTAAATACTACTACTACTGCGGAGATGCTTTGTACTACTTCCGACTGCCTCTCCACTGCCGAGCGCGCTCAGTAAGAGGCTGTAACACCCCGGATGTAACTTTCCATAATTGTAACTCCAACTCTTGCCAATTTTGGCTATGTGTTATGATATTCCCTTCGTGGTCGGGTTTTGTCTTTCGTTTTGTATTTTGTTCATGTCATGCATTTCATATCATGTCATCATGTGCATTGCATTTGCATACGTGTTCGTCTCATGCATCCGAGCATTTTCCCCGTTGTCCGTTTTGCAATCCGGCGCTCCCACCTCCTCCGGCGCACCCCTCTTGTTTTCTTTCGTGAGCGGGTGTCATACATTCTCGGAATGGACCGAGGCTTGTCAAGTGGCCTCGGTATACCACCGGTAGACCACCGGTCAAGTTTCGTTCCATTTGGAGGTCGTTTGGTACTCCAACGGTTAACCGGGTAACCGCAAAGTCCGTTTGTGTGTTGCAGCAAAACCCCTCTCTAAACAGCCCAAAACCCACCAAACTCTCTTCCATGCTCTAGGTCGTTCGATCACGATCGTGTGGGCGAAAACCGCACCTCATTTGGACTCTCCTAGCTCCCTCTAGCTATATATATGCATCCCCTCCCGAAAACGTTCGCAGTCCAAACCCTAGCCATCTCCCTCTCCGCGGCCGGACGCGTCCGCCGCCGCCGGACGAAGCCCGCGCCGCCGCCCACGTCCAATCACACGCTACCACGTCACCGCGCGCCGCCTCCCGTACGCCCGCGCGCCCGCGGCCCGCCGAAGCCCGCGGGAGGCCCTCCAGGCCCGCGCGTCGGGCGCCCTCCTCCTCTGCGCGAGCCCGCAGCTGCCCCGCCGCCTCGCCGCGCCGCCGCGCCTGCCCCGCCGCCGTGCCCCGCCGGCCGGCGCCGCCCCGCCACCGACCTCGTCGCCGACCACCGCCGCCACGCCCGAGCACCACCACTCCGGCGCCCCCTCCGGCGTCCTCCTCCGGCGCCCGACGCAGCCCGAGCCCCGGCCTCCTCCTTCCTCTCCTCCGGCGTCCTCCCTCGCTCCGGCGAGCCGGCCTCGATCGGATCTGGAGCAGCACCCGTGCGTTGACTTTTTCCCGAGACCCTCGAATTTTCCCAAGTCTTTTATTTTTACAGCATGTGCCCATGTTCATAGCATCATAACTCTTTGCATATAGCTCCATTTCACGCGTGTAATATATCGAAATGTTCGTCTCATGATGCTCTACATTTAGTTTAATTGCACCATGTTCATTAGAGGCCATCTTGATGCCCAAATCTCTGGTGCAAGAGTGCTAGTTGCTGTTATCTGCTGTTACTTGGCAGAACTTGGAGATTTGTTATTTTTGTATCATTTAATCTGTGCATCTTATGGGCATGAGCTCTACATGTGTTTTGTTGTATGCCATGCCATCTTTCCAGGGGTGTATTCCTTGTATTTTTGTGATCTCTGTGGTGACTATCACAAGCATGCAAACTAGGCCCCGTAATGTTTCTGATTTCAGGGACTTAGTAAATTCTCTAAGTCTTTGTCTGCTGTTATTTTGTTGCCATGTAAACTTGATGCTACAGAGATATCCATGCATATTTTGGAGATATTCAGTAAGGATGTTTTGTAGATATTGTTGTAATTGATCCATTCCTGCCCTTGTTTGCAATTATGGAGTGCCATAGTATGACTCAATCTTGCTCTACTTTTGCTATAAAATATTTCTGGCAGATTGTTTACGTGTTATTCAATGTTGCCAAGCTTGTTGTAGTTGTTTCATACATGCTATGTATTTTCTCTTGCCATGGATAGCTTCATAAACATGCCGTCTTGCTGTAGGTATGCTTGTTTTGTCATGCATTGCTTTGTGGTGAGTGCATCAGGCTCACCAAGATGCCTTCATATTATTGTTTCTGCCATGCTCTGTTTTTCTGCCAAGTCTGAAACCTGTTAACGAAACTTGCTATGTTTACATTGTTGCCATCATATCTTCTGGTCCTTTTTGGCTTATGGTCAGTAATGGCTTTTGTCATATGCATTTATTAGAACACTGCAATGCCTTGTTTTGCCATGTTAAGTTCCTGTAGCATGTTGATTTCGTGCTCTGAACATTGCTACCTGATGCTGTTTTCTACCATGTCCAGTAATTTCACCAAGTCTGTGAACCTGTTATCTTTTGCACTTTTGCCATGCTTGTTTGAGCTTGTTCTGTTGTGATCTAGCCGTAGCTCAGTGTTCATCTTTTGTCAAGCATCTCCTGTAGACTACTGTCATATGCTTTGTTGCTACGTTGGTGTGCTGTAGCATTGTTACTTGTTGCTTTTTAAGTGCTATCATGCTGTTAATCGCAGATTCGTGTCATTCTTGTTTTGTTTGCCATTTGCAAACCGTGCATCCGTTTCCGGTGATCTTTATATCGTTTTCGACCAAAATCATCTCATCTTTCCAGTGGCATGCTTGGTTTGCCAAGTTACTGCCTTGTTCATCATTTTCCTCCCGGAGCACGCATACGCATCGCATATCATATCTTGCATATCATTCATGTACTGCATCATGTTGCTTGTGCATTTCTCGTGGTTGATTGTGATTCCGTTTGCTTGTGTTCTTGTTTGGGTAGAGCCGGGAGACGAGTTCATGAACGAGGAACCTGTTGAGTACGCTTACGAGGATCAACCTTTCGACAACTCTGAGAACCTTGCAGGCAAGATGACCACCACTCGAAATCACTTCTATCTTTGCTTTGCTAGTTGTTCGTTCTATTGCCATGCTGCGCTACCTACCACTTGCTATATCATGCCTCCCATATTGCCACATCAGCCTATAACCATCCTTTCCTAGCAAACCGTTGTTTGGCTAAGCTACCGCTTTTGCTCAGCCCTTCTTATAGCGTTGCTAGTTGCAGGTGAAGTTGAAGTTTGTTCCATGTTGGAACATGGATATGTTGGGATATCACAATATCTCTTATTCTAATTAATGCATCTATATTTTTGGTAAAGGGTGGAAGGCTCGGCCTTATGCCTGGTGTTTTGTTCCACTCTTGCCGCCCTAGTTTCTGTCATACCGGTATTATGTTCCTTGAGTTTGCGTTCCTTACGCGGTTGGGTGATTTATGGGACCCCCTTGACAGTTCGCCTTGAATAAAACTCCTCCAGCAAGGCCCAACTTTGGTTTTACCATTTGCCACCTAAGCCTTTTCCCCCGGGTTTTTGCGAGCCCGAGGGTCATCTTTATTTAAACCCCCGAGCCAGTGCTCCTCTGAGTATTAGTCCAACCTGTCAGTCGCCGGTGGCCACCAGGGGCAACTCTGGGCTCGCCTATCGGAAGCTTGGACAATCAGGTGTGCCCTGAGAACGAGATATGTGCAGCTCCTATCGGGATTTGTCGGCACATTCGGGTGGCTTTGCTGGTCTTGTTTTACCATTGTCGAAATGTCTTGTAAACCGGGATTCCGAGACTGATCGGGTCTTTCCGGGAGAAGGTTTATCCTTCGTTGACCGTGAGAGCTTATGATGGGCTAAGTTGGGACACCCCTGCAGGGTATTATCTTTCGAAAGCCGTGCCCGCGGTTATGAGGCAGATGGGAATTTGTTAATGTCCGGTTGTAGAGAACTTGTCACTTGACCCAATTAAATTACATCAACTGTGGGTGTAGCCGTGATGGTCTCTTCTCGGCGGAGTCCGGGAAGTGAACACGGTTTGAGTTATGAAAGACGTAAGTAGGAGTTCAGGATCACTTCTTGGTCATTGCTAGAAGATGACCGTTCCGTTGCTTCTCTTCTCGCTCTCTTTTGCGTATGTTAGCCACCATACATGCTTAGTGCCTGCCGCAGCTCCACCTCATTACACCTTCCTTTCCTATAAGCTTAAATAGTCTTGATCTCGCGGGTGTGAGATTGCTGAGTCCTCGTGACTCACAGATTCTACCAAAACAGTTGCAGGTGCCGACGATGCCAGTGCAGATGATGGGATCGACCTCAAGTGGGAGTTCGATGAGGAACGTGGTCGTTACTATGTGTCTTTTCCTGATGATCAGTAGTGGAGCCCAGTTGGGACGATCGGGGATCTAGCATTTGGGGTTATCTTATTTCCATTTGGATCTTGACCGTAGTCGGTCTATGTGTGTATTTTGGAGGATGTATGACTTATATTTATGTATTGTGTGAAGTGGCGATTGTAAGCCAACTCTTTATCCCATTCTTGTTCATTACATGGGATTGTGTGAAGATGACCCTTCTTGCGACAAAACCACAATGCGGTTATGCCTCTAAGTCGTGCCTCGACACGTAGGAGATATAGCCGCATCGTGGGCGTTACAGAGGCGGAGGAGGAGGAGCCTACCGACGAGCTGGGCAACCGTAATGCGGTGCCTGCCGCTAATGCAGCTTCAGCGACGCTCGCCTCGAACGCCCTCTGCCGCTCCAGACGACCCTTCTCAAAGCGGTGGTTCTCCTCGTAGATCTCCTGATTCCTCGCCTCTGAGGCGGCGTTTGTCGCTGCCACTGCGGCGGTAAGGCTCTTTGCATGCTCGACGAGGCGCTCCTCCTCCTCCCGAAGGAACTCGGTGTAGCGCGCAAGGTCGTTGTCGCACGAGCGGGCATCCACCTCCGCCTCCTGCCTTCTGGCGGCGGTGGCGGAGCGGGTGATGACCCTGGCGGTCGACGGTGGGCTGGCGGCCATGGCGGCCGACGACGGGGTGGAGGCCACGACCACCACCTACCGCTTCGGGCCGCGGTGGCGGAGCGGGTGATGGCCACAGTGGCCGGCAGTGGTGGCGGCCACGACGGCCATCTCCCGCCTTCAGGCCGCGGCGACGGAGCGGGCGATGGCTCTGTTTTTCGACGGTGGTGTGGCGGCAACGGCCGCCAGCAACAGCTGCCGACGGGCACCGGCGGCGGAGTGTGTGGTGGGTGTTCCGCGCACACCCAACAGGGACGCCACGCGCACTACACTACGCCGGGGATTGCGCCGCCGCCGTGGGTGTAGCCTCCCAACTGGAGCTGTCCTCTGATGATGGCGGAGTGGCTGAGCGACGATGATGGACCGGTGCCATTGGCGAATGTGGGAGAAGAAGACGAGATAAGCTACAGGGATGGAGGGGAAATGCGACGCAGGACTCGCCGGCCGTGAGGGTTTCTATAGCAGGCCGGTAAAGCATTGGGATTTTGGGGGATTTCACCGACTCGGGCGGGAAGCTTGCGCGGGAACCTGCGCGGTTGCGTGGGAATAGGCTCACCGACGATTCATTGGCGCCACCATTTGACAAAAAGAACGCCCCCGCGCGATGCGCAAGCTTGCGCTGTAAGCCGTCTGCGGCAGCGGGGTGACAAGGCGTGCGAGAGAAGGACGAAAGGCCACGTACACATACGGTTAATAAAAAAACATTTGTGATTTAATTACCTACTATACCACCGTCCTGGTTTATAAGTATGATTTAACTAATAAAATACGAATGCATGTCGCAAAAGATTATATAGTTGGATTTGTATTTGAACATAGTTTCCAATTATATAATTTTTAAAACATGCATTAACATTTTGTTGGTTAAATTTGAGGGCAAAGTATGGCACGGAATATAAAGGAGACTATAGACTAGACGGAGGTGGTACCACACGGCCGCTCTCTACATAGCGACGCAACTGTCGGCCGGCTTGTAGGCGACCATTTGCTGCGTGTTCAACTGCTCCATGTGTGTGGTTGCTTGCGGTTCAGGCGGCCGCGGCACACTCCGCTCGCGTCCCGCCGCGCGCCGTTTGCTCTCGCGTCCCTCCGGGTGCTCTGCCCTCGTCCCTCCACGCGCGCTGCCAGTGTTTTGGGCCAGCGCATGATCACGCACGTTCGTGTGCAAGCGGTTGCGCCGGGCGCGCCGCGATGATGCAGGTACCCGCTGCAAAAACTGCCATGCGGACGCGCCGAGAATCCACACCGCTCGGCCCCGTTTTATTCCTGCGGCCATTTACCTTCATCTCTCGTGTCACACATCACAATAAGCACACCCACGAGGACACATACAGAGAGGACATCCAGCGGTTCCAATGGCGCTCCCTGTGGCTCCAATAGCGCTCCCAGCGGTCGACGGCGACAACGGCGGGCAGTTCACCACGCATCACGTAGTGGACACCCACGTGAGGGGGAAGGCCCTCTCGGTGGTGTGCATGAATGATCCGGTCTCGGTGGAGAGCTCCATCCAAACTATGGAGCAGTTCCTTGCCGAGGACAAGTACCGAGTGGTCGGCTTCGACCTCGATTACACCATCGGTCGTGCCGGGCACGATCAGAAGGTTGCCGTCGCCCAGTTGTGCGTGCGACATGACGTCCTCGTCTACCACTTCCACTTTGCCACAAGGCCTTGCGAGTGTTTCTCCAGGTTTATCAAGACCTCCGACTACAGTTTCGCTACGGTGGACACCACCAACGATCTAAAAGCGCTCAAGGTTTCGGACTTGAAATGCCCGAATCTTGTCAACATCCAGCACCACTACAAGGTCTGGGGCACCGAAAAAAGCAAACTGAACTCCCTGGTTGACCTCGCCTCGGCCATCATCGACCCCTACTATGCGAAGAGGAAGCAAGAGAGCAATAAGGACAAGAACCCCTGGCATAGTGTGTGGCATAAGAGACTAGATGAACAACATGTCAAGTACACGGCCATGGACGCGTACACAGGCTACGAGATGTACAGGCAGATCGTTGACATGAGGAACTGTCTTCTTCCTAACCCAGATGAGGGATCAAGCCACATAGCAGTGGCGGGAGCATCACAAGAAGTAGATGACTAGACGATTGTTTCTCCTACTTTAGAATGCATGCAATTGTTTATTGAGGTGTGTGCGAATGATCTGTATAGTCACTTATTTAATTGGATGTTTATTTCAGTTATATGCATACATGTTATTCTACTATAGACAGAGCAATTCACACGGCTTATTAGCAGCAATCGTCTGTGTTATTATTGGTCTTCGCACACATTTCAGATTACGGACCTGTTTGCCGCGTATCACACACATCTTGTTCAGCTGAACCATTTCCATTGTGTTGCCTAATCACACACAGTTCATCCCAGTGAATCGTATGTTGTATATCGCACACGCCTTCATCTGGCTGCCCGTTTCTTTGTGCCTCCTCATCACAAACAATTCATTGAGCTGAACCGTATGCCCTGCATCGCACACGCAACTAAATTCTGAACCGTGTTTGATGCATCTGTCATCGCAAATGTTTTGCACCTTTTTTGACGGGTTTTTTACACCACCGTTTGCGATTATGGCACCGCACACAGTTTCATCACAGGTTCGCTGATCGTAGTGTCACGTTTGGACCATCCTGCAGTAGTGTCCCAAGCCGCGCACGCCCCCTGCCATATATAACCGAGGGGGAAGGAAAGAGGGGGAGAGGGAAGGAAGTAGGAATCCTAATCCACACTTTCCTTGCCCTTCCTTCTTTCCTTCTCCTCCTCGTAGGGCTGGCCTCTGTAGGGGCGCACCAGGGCTGGTGTGTTCCCTCACTTGGCCCATAAGGCCAATATCTTTGCCGGAGGTGCCCGAAACTCCTTATCGGTGACCCGATAAGTACCCGGTACCCTCCAGAACACTTCTGGTGTTTGAATACCATCGTCCTATATATCAATCTTTACCTCTCGACCATTTCGAGACTCCTCGTCATGTCCGTGATCACATCCGGGACTCCGAACAACATTCGGTCACCAGATCACATAACTCATATAATACTATATCGTCAACGAACGTTAAGCGTGCGGACCCTACGGTTTCGAGAACTATGTAGACATGACCGAGACACCTCTCCGGTCAGTAACCAATAGCGGAACCTGGATGCTCATGTTGGCTACTACATATTCTATGAAGATTTTATCGGTCGAACCGTTACGACAACATCCATAATTCCCTTTGTCCATCAGTATGTTACTTGCCCGAGATTCGATCGTCGGTATCTCCATACCTAGTTCAATCTCGTTACCGGCAAGTCTCTTTACTCGTTCTATAATACATCACCTTGTGACTAACTCCTTAGTAGTTTGCTTGCAAGCTTATGCTGCGTATTACCGAGAAGGCCCAGAGATACCTCTCCGATACTCGGAGTGACAAATCCTAATCTCGATCTATGCCAACTTGATACGTCTCCAATGTATCTATAATTTTTTTATTGTTCCATGTTGTTATATTATCAATCTTGGATGTTTTATAATCATTTGATAGTCATTTTATATCATTTTTGGTACTATCCTATTGACATAGTGCCAAGTGCCAGTTCTTGTTTTTCCATGTTTTTTAGAGCGAAGAAAATCAATATCAAACGGAGTCCAAATGCCACGATACTTTACGGAGATTTTTTATGGACCAGAAGGAATGTAATGGGCCCTGGCTGCGCCTGGGAGGTGCCCCGAGGAGAGCACAACCCACCAGGGCGCGCCAGGTGGGTTGTGCTCACCTCTGGTGCCCCCCGGACCGCCTCTTTGCTCTATAAATACCCCAATATTCCCAAAACCCTAGGTGAGTCGACAAAATATTCATCCAGCCGCCGCAGAGTCCAGAACCACCAGACCCAATCTAGACACCATCTCGGATGGGGTTCACCACCTCCATTGGTGCCTCTCCGATGATGCGTGAGTAGTTCTTTGTAGACCTTTGAGTCGGTAGTTAGTAGCTAGAAGGCTTCCTCTCTCTCTCTCTCTTGATTCTCAATACAATGGTCTCTTGGAGATCCATATGATGTAACTCTTTTGCGTTGTGTTTGTTGGGATCGATGAACTTTGAGTTTATGATCAGATCTATCTTTTTATATCCATGAAAGTATTTGGGTTTCTTTGATATCTTTTATGCATGATTGTTTATAGCCTCGTATTTCTTCTCTGATATTTGGTTTTGTTTGGCCAACTTGATCTATTTATCTTGCAATGGGAAGAGGTGCTTTGTAGTGGGTTCGATCTTACGGTGCTTGATCCCAGTGACAGAAGGGGAACCGACACCTATGTATCATTGCTACTAAGGATAAAACGATGGGGTCTATCTCTACATAGATAGATCTTGTCTACATCATGTCATCGTTATTATTGCATTACTCCGTTTCTCCATGAACTTAATACACTAGATGCATGCTGGATAGTTGTCGATGTGTGGAGTAATAGTAGTAGATGCAGGCAGAAGTCCGTCTACTAATCTTGGACGTGATACCTATGTAATGATCATTGCCTGGATGTCATCATGAGTATTTGAAGTTCTATCAATTGCCCAACAGTAATTTGTTCACCCACCGTTTGCTATTTTTCTCGAGAGAAGCCACTAGTGAAATCTACGGCCCCCGGGTCTCTTTCTCATATATTTGTCTTTGCGATCTACTTTTCCATTCCATTTATTTTCAGATCTATTAAACCAAAAATACAAAAATACCTTGCTGCAATTTATTCTTATTTATTTTGTTTGGCATTCGATCTATCAATCTACTACAATTTTATCTCACGACTGTTTGACTATCTTGAGGCGCGGCTACCCGAAAGGGATTGACAACCCCTTTTACACGTCGGGTTGCGAGTAGTTGTTATTTGTGTGCAGGTGTTGTTTACGTTGTGTTGCTTGGTTCTCCTACTGGTTCGATAACCTTGGTTTCATATCTGAGGGAAATACCTACCGCCGTTGTGCTGCATCATCCCTTCCTCTTTGGGGAAATACTGATGTAGCTTCAAGCGACATCAAAAGGAATTTCTGGCGCCGTTGCCGGGGAGGATCTTAAACGTATACCAGGTTCCTAATCACAAATCTCATCTCCTCATAATTTACACTATTTTCCATTTGCCTCTCGTTTTCCTCTCCCCCACTTCACAAAAATTTGCCGTTTTATTCGCCCTTTTTCGTTCGTCTTTTTCTCGTCAGATCTTTTCTTTGCTTGTGTTGCCATGTGCCTTGTATATGCTTGCATCTTCGCTTGCTAAAAATCTATTGATATGGATCCACATCCACTTACTAATCTTTTTAAAAGATCCAATCATGTTGAACCAATTGCTAGTGAGTTGAGTGCACTAGATTATCTTTATGAAGTTTTGCTTGAGGTTCGTGAATCTGAAAATTGTGATGAAGAAATTTATGAAGTTATTCATGATAGCTCCTTGAATGAAAAGCATGATTGCAATGATTTTACTATATATTCTGTTATTTTCAATTGTGCTAATAATATGCAAAACCCCAAGGTTGGGGATGCTAATTTTGCTATGACTACTACTTTTTGCAATGATCATGATTGGGGTGATTCTTCTTATGATCTTGAAAATTCAATTAAGCCTCATGATGAATATGTTTGCCATAATATTTAAAGTGGGTTTGGAAGAGTGTCAACTTTAGCTAAAAATAATCCCACATATTTGGAGAGTGTTGAATCTTATGAAATTTTTGATAAAAGTGGGCTTGGAGTGGTCATGACTTTATTTGATGATAATCCCACTATTTTGGAAGAGTGACAACTTTGCATGCATGTGGATCATGAAGAGAATATTTTATGTGATACTTATATTGTTAAATTTGATTATGATCCTACATATAATTATAATGAGAGGGGAAAATATGGTTATAGAAATTTTCATGTTACTAAATTACCTCCCGTTATGTCGAGATCGTCAATATTTTATTCCTCTTCTTTGCATATGTTAGATTTTTCTTGTCTTGATGATTTGTTTGCTTATAAAATTACTATGCATAGGAAGTATGTTAGACTTAAATGTGTTTGTCATATGCTTCATGATGCTCTCTTTGTTTCAATTATTATCTTTTGTGTGAGCATCATTGAAATTTTATGCCTAGCTAAGGGCGTAAAACTATAGCGCTTGTTGGGAGTCAACCCAATGAATAAAATTTATTTTTGCTTTTTTCTTTCTGTTCTTGAGTGTTTGCACAATTATTCTAGTGTTATGATTGTGTTTTAATTAGTGTTTGTGCCAAGTAAAGCCTTTAGGATCTTCTTGGGTGATAGTTGTCTGATCTTGCTGAAAAACAGAAACTTTTACGCTCGCGAGAATAATTCTCATTTTTAATTAGAGAGCGATAAAATAACCATTCCACTTGTAGTAGATCAATATACAAATTACTCAGGTCGTCCTAAGTTTTAAGAATTTTTGGAGTTACAGAAGTATTCGAAATAGTCAGATTGCTATAGACTGTTCTGTTTTGACAGATTCTGTTTTATTTGCGTTGTGTGCTTATTTTGATGGCTCTATGGTTTTCTTTGATGAGTTTTTGCCATAGAAAAGTTGGAATACAGTAGATATAATGCGAAAACAAAATATGAATTGGTTTGATACAGTACTTATAGTAGTGATTTATTATTCTTATACTAACGGTTCTCACGAAGGTTTTGTTGAGTTTTGTGTGATTGAAGTTTTCAAGTTTTGGGTTATCTTACGATGGATGAAGGAATAAGGAGTAGAAGAGCCTAAGCTTGGGGTTGCCCTGGCATCCCAAGCTATTATCCAAAAATGAGCAACCAGCTAAGCTTGGGGATGCCCCCGAGTGGCATCCCCTCTTTCTTCTAACGACCATCGGTATTTTACTCGAAGCTATATTTTTATTCGTCACATACTATGTGTTTTGCTTGGAGCGTCTTCTATGATATGAGTCTTTTCTTGTTTTATTTTGTGTTTTAAGTCTTGATCCCTTGCTGGACACACCTATTTAGGAGAGCCAAAATTATGTCATGACTTGTTAGAATTGCTCTCTATGCTTCACTTAAATTTTTTATGAGCTATGGACTTGCTCTAGTGCTTCACTTATATCTTTTTGAGCACAGTGTGCTTAGTATTTTTGAAGAAATGCTCTCTTGCTTCAATTAGATTTATTTGAGAGTTAGTAAAATTTTCAAGAATTCTCTCTTGCTTCACTTAAATTAATTTGAGAGAAAGAAAGAAATATCATGCTCATGATCTTCACTTATATTTGTTTGAGCTTATGAAAAGCAACACATAAAAATTAGTCCCAAAGTGATAGACATCCAAGAAGGATATAATAAAAACTTTCATGAAGATCATTGGACAAAATAAACTTGATTCTTAGTCATAGTTTTGAGATATGATGATGTGATATGTGAGTTATGTTGGTGAGTAATTATGCTTTATTAAGAATATTGGCATTAAGGTTTGTGATTCCCTATGCAAGCACGAAAGTCAATAGTCATGCAATGAAATTATATCCTACTTGTGGTGCATTATTCGGTGTTAATTATGCTTAATGCTTGTTTATGAGATTATCCGTTTCTTGGTTGGTCGCTTCTAAATCTTTTGCTAGCCTTCATTTTGCACTAAGTATGATCTCTACTTGTGCATCCAAAAACCTTTAAACCAGTTTTGCCACATGAGTCCACTGTATCTACCTATATGCGGTATTCTTTTGCCGTCCTAAGCAAATTTGCATGTGCCATCTCTAATTTTCAAAATAAACTTCTCTTTTGTGTGTTCGTTTCGCTCGCGGAGCAGTGAGGGGTGGCTAATATTTTCCATGTTAGATGTGTTATTCTCAAGATGAGTGTTTATTCACTTGTCATTGCACGAGAGTAAGGCAAAGGTATTAGGGATGCTCAGTCCCGGAATGAAAAATGAACTTACTTTATGTTGTCAAATTATAAATTCCTTGGAAAGTGTTGGTATGGAGGGCAACCGTGGATACGGCTAGCCATGGAAAGTGAAAGTATGGTGGAAAAAGGAATAAACTTTATTTTATGTTTAGGAACCGCCTATGATATATCTAAGCATGGAAAGTGTTGGGAACTCTAAGTCGTTTTCGTTGGTGGGATGGATACACCTCCCAAAATGTTTTACCTCTAAGTTTTTCGCTTTGAGCTCTGGCACCTCTACAAATCCCTACTTCCCTCCGCGTAGGGCCTTTCTTTTACTTTATGAAATTTTTATTTTTGAATTTAAGTCTCCATCTTCTCTTACAAAAGCACCAACTAGGAAGCAATATGATCATACTTAAGTATTGGGTGTAGCTAATATGCGAACGTGTTTCATGAATGGATCAATGATTGAGCATGATGGGCTAGGGATACCTTATTTTAGCATTGATATTTTGAAAGACATGGTTGCTTGTTGATATGCTTGAGTATCTAAATTATCATGTCAACACTAGACTATTGCTTTGAACAATATAAAAGTCCAAATGTCCATACTATAAAGAAAGAATATGATATGACATGTTAGGCAGCATTCCAATCAAAAATTCTGTTTTTATCACTTACCTACTCGAGGACGAGTAGGAGTTAAGCTTGGGGATGTTGATACGTCTCCAACGTATCTATAATTTTTTATTGTTCCATGTTGTTATATTAACAATCTTGGATGTTTTATAATCATTTTATATCGTTTTTTGGTACTAACCTATTGACATAGTGCCAAGTGCCAATTGCTGTTTTTCCATGTTTTTTACATCGCAGAAAATCAATATCAAACGGAGTCCAAATGCCACGAAACTTTACGAAGATTTTTTATGGACCAGAAGGAACGTAATGGGCCCTGGCTGCGCCTGGGGGGTGCCCCGAGGGGAGCACAACTCACCAGGGCGCGCCAGGAGGCCCAGGCGCGCCCTAGTGGGTTGTGCCCACCTCGGGTGCCTCCCGAACCGCCTCTTTGCTCTATAAATACCCCAATATTTCCAAAACCCTAGGGGAGTCGACGAAATATTCGTCCAGCTGCCACAGAGTCCAGAACCACCAAATCCAATCTAGACACCATCTCGGATGGGGTTCACCACCTCCATTGGTGCCTCTCCAATGATACGTGAGTAGTTATTTGTAGACCTTCGGGTCCGTAGTTAATAGCTAGATGGATTCCTCTCTCTCTCTCTCTTGATTCTCAATACAATGGTCTCTTGGAGATCCATATGATGTAACTCTTTTGCGGTGTGTTTGTTGGGACTGATGAACTTTGAGTTTATGATCAGATCTATCTTTTTATATCCATAAAAGTATTTGAGTTTCTTTGATCTCTTTTATGCATGATTGCTTATAGCCTCGTATTTTTCTCTGATATTTGGGTTTTGTTTGGCCAACTTGATCTATTTATCTTGCAATGGGAAGAGGTGCTTTGTAGTGGGTTCGATCTTACGGTGCTTGATCCCAGTGACAGAAGGGGAACCGACACGTATGTATCTTTGCTACTAAGGATAAAACTATGGGGTCTATCTCTACATAGATAGATCTTGTCTACATCATGTCATTGTTCTTATTGCATTACTCCGTTTCTCCATGAACTTAATACACTAGATGCATGCTGGATAGCGGTCGATGTGTGGAGTAATAGTACTAGATGCAGGCAGGAGTCGATCTACTAATCTTGGACGTGATGCTATGTAATGATCATTGCCTGGATATCGTCATGAGTATTTGAAGTTCTATCAATTGCCCAACAATAATTTGTTCACCCATCATTTTCTATTTTTCTCGAGAGAAGCCACTAGAGAAATCTACAGGCCCCGGGTCTCTTTCTCATATATTTGCCTTTGCGATCTACTTTTCCTTTGCATTTATTTTCAATTAAACCATAAATACAAAAATACCTTGCTGCAATTTAATCTTATTTATTTTGTTTGGCGTTTGATCTATCAATCTACTACAATGTTATCTCGTGTCCGTTTGCCTATCTTGAGGCGCCGCTACCCGAAAGGGATTGACAACCCCCTTTTACACGTTGGGTTGCGAGTAGTTTTTATTTAAGTGCAGGTGCTGTTTACGTTGTGTTGCTTGGTTCTCCTACTGGTTCGATAACCTTGGTTTCATATCTGAGGGAAATACCTACCGCCGCTGTGCTACATCATCCCTTCCTCTTTGGGGAAATACTGACGTAGCTTCAAGCGACATCAAAAGGAATTTCTGGCGCCGTTGCCGGGGAGGATCTTCAAGATATACCAGGTTCCTAATCACAAATCTCATATCCTCACAATTTACACTATTTGCCATTTGCCTCTCGTTTTCCTCTCCCCCACTTCACAAAAATTTGCCGTTTTATTCGCCCTTTTTTCGTTCGTCTTTTTCTCGTCATATCTTTTGTTTGCTTGTGTCGCCATGTGCCTTGTATATGCTTGCATCTTCGCTTGCTAAAAATATATTGATATGGATCCCCATCCACTTACTAATCTTTTTAAAAGTTCCAGTCATGTTGAACCAATTGCTAGTGAGTTGAGTGCACTAGATTATCTTTATGAAGTTTTGCTTGAGATTCGTGAATCTGAAAATTGTGATGAAGAAATTTATGAAGTTATTCATGATAGCTCCTTGAATGAAAAGCATGATTGCAATGATTTTACTATATATTGTGTTATTGTCAATTGTGCTAATAATATGCAAAACCCCAAGGTTTGGGATGCTAATTTTGCTATGACTACTACTTTTTGCAATGATCATGATTGGGGTGATTCTTCTTATGATCTTGAAAATTCAATTAAGCCTCATGATGAATATGTTTGCAATAATATTGAAAGTGGGTTTGGAAGAGTGTCAACTTTAGCTAAAAATAATCCCACATATTTGGAGAGTGTAGAATCTTATGAAGTTTTTTATAAAAGTGGGCTTGGAGTGGTCATGACTTTATTTGATGATAATCCCACTATTTTGGAAGAGTGTCAACTTTGCATGCATGTGGATCATGAAGAGAATATTTTATGTGATACTTATATTGTTAAATTTGATTATGATCCTACATATAACTATAATGAGAGGGGAAAATATGGTTATAGAAATTTTCATGTTACTAAATTACCTCCCGTTATGTTGAGATCGTCAATATTTCATTCCTCTTCTTTGCATATGTTAGATGTTTCTTGTCTTGATGATTTGTTTGCTTATAAAATTCCTATGCATAGGAAGTATGTTAGACTTAAATGTGTTTGTCATATGCTTCATGATGCTCTCTTTGTTTCAATTATTATCTTTTGTGTGAGCATCATTGAAATCTTATGCCTAGCTAAGGGCGTAAAACTATAGCGCTTGTTGGTAGTCAACCCAATGAATAAAATTTATTTTTGCTTTTTGCTTTCTGTTCTTGAGTGTTTGCACAATTATTCTAGTGTTATGATTGTGTTTTTTGTGTTTTAATTAGTGTTTGTGCCAAGTAAAGCCTTTAGGATCTTCTTGGGTGATAGTTGTCTGATCTTGCTGAAAAACAGAAACTTTTACGCGCGCGAGAATAATTCTCATTTTTAATTACAGAGCGATAAAATAACCATTCCACTTGCAGTAGATCAATATAACAGGTCGTCCTAAGTTTTAAGAATTTTCGGAGTTACAGAAGTATTCGAAATAGTCAGATTGCTACAGACTGTTCTGTTTTGACAGATTCTGTTTTATTTGCGTTGTGTGCTTATTTTGATGGCTCTATGGTTTTCTTTGATGAGTTTTTGCCATAGAAAAGTTGGAATACAGTAGATATAATGCAAAAACAAAATATGAATTGGTTTGATATAGTACTTATAGTAGTGATTTATTATTCTTATACTAACGGATCTCACGAAGGTTTTGTTGAGTTTTGTGTGACTGAAGTTTTCAAGTTTTGGGTTATCTTACGATGGATGAAGGAATAAGGAGTAGAAGAGCCTAAGCTTGGGGATGCCCCGGCATCGCAAGCTATTATCCAAAAATGAGCAACCAACTAAGCTTGGGGATGCCCCCGAGTGGCATCCCCTCTTTCTTCTAACGACCATCGGTATTTTACTCGAAGCTATATTTTTATTCGTCACATACTATGTGTTTTGCTTGGAGCGTCTTGTATGATATGAGTCTTTGCTTGTTTTATTTTGTGTTTTTAGTCTTGATCCCTTGCTGGACACACCTATTTAGGAGAGCCAAAATTATGTCATGACTTGTTAGAATTGCTCTCTATGCTTCACTTAAATTTTTTATGAGCTATGGACTTGCTCTAGTGCTTCACTTATATCTTTTTGAGCACGGTGTGCTTAGTATTTTTGAATAAATGCTCTCTTGCTTCACTTAGATTTATTTGAGAGTTAGTAAAATTTTCAAGAATTCTCTCTTGCTTCACTTAATTTAATTTGAGATAAAGAAAGAAATATCATGCTCATGATCTTCACTTATATTTGTTTGAGCTTATGAAAAGCAACACATAAAAATTAGTCCCAAAGTGATAGATATCCAAGAAGGATATAATAAAAACTTTCATGAAGATCATTGGACAAAATAAACTTGATTCTTAGTAATAGTTTTGAGATATGATGATGTGATATGTGAGTTATGTTGGTGAGTAATTATGCTTTATTAAGAATATTGGCATTAAGGTTTGTGATTCCCTATGCAAGCACGAAAGTCAATAGTCATGCAATGAACTTATATCCTACTTGTGGTGCATTATTCGGTGTTAATTATGCTTAATGCTTGCTTATGAGATTATCCGTTGCTTGGTTGGTCGCTTCTAAATCTTTTGCTAGCCTTCATTTTGCACTAAGTATGATCTCTACTTGTGCATCCAAAAACCTTTAAACCAGTTTTGCCACATGAGTCCACTATATCTACCTATATGCGGTATTCTTTTGCCGTCCTAAGCAAATTTGCATGTGCCATCTCTAATTTTCAAAATAAACTTCTCTTTTGTGTGTTCGTTTCGCTCGCGGAGCAGTGAGGGGTGGCTAAATTTTCCATGCTAGATGTGTTATTCTCAAGATGAGTGTTTATTCACTTGTCATTGCACGAGAGTAAGGCAAAGGTATTAGGGATGCTCAGTCCCGGAATGAAAAATGAACTTACTTTATGTTGTCAAATTATAAATTCCTTGGAAAGTGTTGGTATGGAGGGCAACCGTGGATACGGCTAGCCATGGAAAGTGAAAGTATGGTGGAAAAAGGAATAAACTTTATTTTATGTTTAGGAACCGCCTATGATATATCTAAGCATGGAAAGTGTTGGGAACTCTAAGTCGTTTTCGTTGGTGAGATGGATACACCTCCCAAAATGTTTTTACCTCTAAGTTTTTCGCTTTGAGCTCTGGCACCTCTACAAATCCCTACTTCCCTCCGCGTAGGGCCTTTCTTTTACTTTATGAAATTTTTATTTTTGAATTTGAGTCTCCATCTTCTCTTACAAAAGCACCAACTAGGAGGCAATATGATCATACTTAAGTATTGGGTGTAGCTAATATGCGAACGTGTTTCATGAATGGATAAATGATTGAGCATGATGGGCTAGGGATAGCTTATTTTAGCGTTGATATTTTGAAAGACATGGTTGCTTGTTGATATGCTTGAGTATCTAAATTATCATGTCAAAACTAGACTATTGCTTTGAACAATATAAAAGTCCAAATGTCGGAGCTATAAATAAAGAATATGATATGACATGTTAGGCAGCATTCCACATCAAAAATTCTGTTTTTATCACTTACCTACTCGAGGACGAGTAGAAGTTAAGCTTGGGGATTCTGATATGTCTCCAACATATCTATAATTTTTTATTGTTCCATATTGTTATATTATCAAGCTTGGATGTTTTATAATCATTTTATATTATTTTTTGGTACTAACCTATTGACATAGTGCCAAGTGCAGTTGCTGCTTTTTCCATGTTTTTTACATCACAGAAAATCAATATCAAACGGAGTCCAAATGCCACGAAACTTTACGGAGATCTTTTATGGACTAGAAGGAACGTAATGGGCCCTGGTTGTGCCTGGGGGGTGCCCCGAGGGGAGCACAACCCACCAGGGCGCGACAGGAGGCCCAGGTGTGCCCTGGTGGGTTGTGCCCACCTCGGGTGCCTCCCGGACCGCCTCTTTGCTCTATAAATACCCCAATATTCCCAAAACCCTAAGGGAGTCGACGAAATATTCGTCCAGCCGCCGCAGAGTCCAGAACCACCAGATCCAATCTAGACACCATCTCAGTTGGGGTTCACCACCTCCATTGGTGCCTCTCCGATGATGCGTGAGTAGTTCTTTGTAGACCTTCGGGTCCGTAGTTAGTAGCTAGATGGCTTCCTCTCTATCTCTCTCTCTCTCTCTTGATTCTCAATACAATGTTCTCTTGGAGATTCATATGATGTAACTCTTTTGCGATGTGTTTGTTGGGATCGATGAACTTTGAGTTTATGGTCAGATCTATCTTTCTATATCCATGAAAGTATTTGAGTTTCTTTGATCTCTTTTATGCATGATTGCTTATAGCCTCGTATTTCTTCTCTGATATTTGGGTTTTGTTTGGCCAACTTGATCTATTTATCTTGCAATGGGAAGAGGTGCTTTGTAGTGGGTTCGATCTTACGGTGCTTGATCCCAGTGACAGAAGGGGAACCGACACGTATGTATCTTTGCTACTAAGGATAAAACTATGGGGTCTATCTCTACATAGATAGATCTTGTCTACATCATGTCATTGTTCTTATTGTATTACTCCGTTTCTCCATGAACTTAATACACTAGATGCATGCTGGATAGCGGTCGATGTGTGGAGTAATAGTACTAGATGCAGGCAGGAGTCGATCTACTAATCTTGGACGTGATGCCTATGTAATGATCATTGCTGTGATATCGTCATGAGTATTTGAAGTTCTATCAATTGCCCAGCAATAATTTTCACCCACCGTTTTCTATTTTTCTCGAGAGAAGCCACTAGAGAAATCTACGGCCTCCAGGTCTCTTTCTCATATATTTGCCTTTGCGATCTACTTTTCCTTTGCATTTATTTTCAGATCTATTAAACCAAAAATACAAAAGTACCTTGCTGCTATTTATTGTTATTTATTTGTTTGGCGTTCGATCTATCAATCTACTACAATTTTATCTCGCGTCCGTTTGCCTATCTTGAGGCGCCGCTACCCGAAAGGGATTGACAGCTCCTTTTACATGTCGGGTTGCGAGTAGTTGTTATTTGTGTGTAGGTGCTGTTTACGTTGTGTTGCTTGTTTCTCCTACTGGTTCGATAACCTTGGTTTCATATCTGAGGGAAATACCTACCGCCGCTATGCTGCATCATCCCTTCCTCTTTGGGGAAATACCGATGTAGCTTCAAGCGACATCACAACTCAACAAACACCTTCGGAGATACCTGTAGAGCATCCTTATGATCACCCAGTTACGTTGTGACGTTTGATAGCACACAAGGCATTCCTCCGGTATCTGGGAGTTGCATAATCTCATAATCGAAGGAATATGTATTTGACATGAAGAAAGCAATAGCAATTAAACAGAACAATCATTATGCTAAGCTAACGGATGGGTCTTATCCATCACATAATTCTCCTAATGATGTGACCCCGTTATCAAATGACAACTCATGTCCATGGTTAGGAAACCTTAACCATCTTTGATCAACGAGCTAGTCTAGTAGAGGCTCACCAGGGACACGGTGTTTGTTTATGTATTCACACGTGTATTTAGGTATCCGATCAATACAATTCTAGCATGAATAATAAACCTTTATCATGAATAAGGAAATATAAAATAACAACTTTATTATTGCCTCTAGGGCATATTTCCTTCAGATACTTGTATAATTTTCTTAGTTTTATTATTGTTTGTTATTATATAGTGCGATGGTTTTGATATCCGCCTCTGTCGGCCCTCGTCCTGTCTATGATTTGGATGTGGTATATATTATCTTTTATAACTATTTGGTTCATTTAGTGTTTATGACAATTATGACGACCAACGTGAAATATATGTTTTTATCTAGGAGGTATGTGAACCGGAAATTCCAACCGACCGTATTGTCGAGAGGTTAAATTTAGTTGAAGAAAAAAACTATTACCTGAAGAAAAAATTGAAAAGAATTGAGGAGGAGAAGATGAGATTGGAGTTGCATGTTGCGGATATCGTCGATGATCACAAGATCAAGATGGATGCAATGCGCTTGAAGATTAGAAAGATTAGAAAATATGCCATTCATACCGAGGCTTGGTATCATTATGCCGTTGGATCAATTGTTACCTTAGTTGCGATTATGATCGCATTTGTTGTTGCATTGAAATGTTTTACAGAGTTTCAATGTATGGTTTAATTAGATGCTCTAGATAGCTATATGTTGTTCAATGAGAACTATATATGTATGAACTTTATGTATTTATTTTTTCAGTAATAATATTTGATCACTACTGTACTTTGGTTTTAATGTGATGATGAACTTCTATTAATTTGGTCACTTCTCTATTCATGATGTTCTGTAATGGTTTTTGACACACTTAATTATATATAATGCACGCAGATGAACCGGCAATGGATGTACGATGACAGACGCACCTCCGAGTACATTAAGGGCGTGCATAATTTTGTAGCGACCAGACCTCAAATGGCCTGTGCTGCTATGCACCAGTGTCATCCCTGGATCAGTAATGCTGACACGCACAGTACAAATGGAAGATTTATAACAGAGTAGCAATCACACACTTATTACATCGAATATCTCCAAAGAGATTAAGAATGATAAACATGCCTTAAGGCCTCTAATAACGATAACAGCGGAAGACTTGGAAGATAAGTGAGTCCATCAACTCCAGCGGCATCACTGAGTATAAGACCACGACCTAAAGCACCTTACTCGTCGTCTGAAAAGTCTGCAACATGAAACGTTGCAGCCCGAAAACGGGTCAGCACATAGAATATGCTGGCAATGTAACACATAGAGAGCAATGAACAATAATAATGCTATACTATATGCATATATGGCTGGTGGAAAGCTCTATGGTTACAGTTTTGTGAAAAGCCAATTTTTCCCTACTTCAAAAGGAATAAATTTTATTTAACTATCATGGTGGTTGTGAAACATTGAGAAGGTACCTCCAACTCAATCCCAATTAAGTGTCATCATTAACCCATCAAAATTAATTATAAGTATCACGGTGATGAGATTCAAATGATAATCCAGGTACTAGATACTCAAGTTGTCCATAACCGGGGACACGGCTAACCATGATTAGTTTGTACACTCTGCAGAGGTTTGCGCACTTTCCCCACAAGACTCGATCGCCTCCGCTTGATTCTCGCACTGCATGATGTTTGAGAAACGGATGACCGAGACACAGTCTTTCAGAAACAATCACTCTTTACTCTGGATGGACCGGTACACCTACTTTCCCCTACATCTTCTAGTCCACCTCTTCAAGAGATCATGTAACCTACTCAGCTATGCTAGAGCCCATAATAGCTTGTGGCTGCACACGGAAGTTTCTAGCATGAATAATCTTATGATCCCTTTGAGCCTGGGTGGCGGACCTTATACATACAGACAACACTGGGTTCTCCAGGTGCCTCAATCCACCCAGATGTGAGTTTTAGTTGCCACCTTAAGTTGAACCATTAATAAACATCTCACATCTGTCATGAATATCACTCAAACCCAAATCCACGTCTACGAGCATAGCATGGCAATAATAAAAGCAACGTAGAAGTAACTCCCAAGGGTTTGATAAGAAAACAGGTAATAGGTACTACCTCAACTACTTCCCAGTACCCACAATTTAATTAGATCCTAATCATGCAAGTGTTTGAGGGAATAGATCTAATGCAATAAAACTGGGTATGAACGGGGTATGATCAAAGTGTTACTTGCCTTGCTGATGATCCGCAAAACCTAGCGAGTCGAAGTAACAAGCGGCACACTCCGGGTACTCTATCGCAAACAAACAAGCATACAATCAGTACTCATCTAATGCACAGGTAAAACTCGAATGAAAGATCCAACCAGAAAGTTCAACTTAAGAACTCCGGTTTGCAAAAAAAATCAATTCGAAAGAAGCAACGAAAGTCAAACGACGAAAGAAAGAAACTTCGTTTGCTAATCTGGATCTAGGTCAAATTTTACTGTAGCAAAAACTTGTTTGAGTAGGTTAAACGGAAAGAGAATTTCGAGACGAAACTCTAGGCGCTTGAATCGCCTGATTCCGATAAACGAGCGAGAAGTTAAACAAAATCGAAGATTCGATCAGAAATCGAATCTGAGAAAATAACGAGAAAATCCGACGAAAAAGAAAAATGGACGTTCGTTAACAGAGAAAAACCGACGAACGTGTTCGTTAAAACGAACGGTTCGGTAAACGCTCGCAAAATAATAAAACCGAAAAAAAACCGATCTGGGGTTTTTTCTTTTTTTTAAAACGAAGGGTTTTTTTTAAACGAAGGGTTTTTTTAGAAAACCGGCAACGACGGAAACGGGCGTCGGCAGTACCTCGACGGGCGGGCTCCAGCGAGGGGCTCCGGCGGGCGCGGGGCTTGGCGGTGGGGTGCGGGGCTCGGGGGGGGTGCGGCGACGAGGGGCGGCGGCGGCGAGGCAAACGGCGGCGGCGGCGAGGCGAGATGCGGGCGGCGGCGGGGCTACTCCGGCGGCGGCGGTGAGAGGAAAAAGGAGAGGGGGTATTTAAGGAGGGGGCGAGGTGGCTTGGGGGAGGGGTCGGCCGGCGGGTGGCGTACGGCGGCCGGACTCGGGCGGCGGCGTTCCCGTGCGGGAAGAGGAGAGGCGCGAGGCGGGCCGTCGGCTGGGCCTTTGGCCCAGTCGGCGCGCGGGCATTTTTTTTTTAAAGTTCCGCAGAAAATAATGCGTAGAAAAATAAATAAAAATCAGAAAAATATGAAGTAAATTTTCCCCGTCTAGCTAGAAAATCTAGAATAGGGTGAACATTTTTTTTAAATCAAAATAAATATTTTGAAAACATGCAATATTTTTAATGCAATAAAAATTGCAAATAAAATCCAAATAAATTCCAAATAATGATTTTAACATTTTTCCTCCAGTATTTCAATTGTTTTGGAGAAGTCATATTTTCTCCTCTCGTTTATTTAAAATGAAATATTTTTCCGGAGAGAAAATAATTAAAACCAAAATCCTCGTCTTATTATTTGATGAAAATCAAATATGAAAATTCGAGAAAATCCTCAACTCTCTCCGAGGGTCCTTGAGTTGCTTAGGATTTATCGAGGATTTGTCGAAATGCAATAAAACATGATATGCAAAGATGATCTATGTATAACATACCAAATTGGAAATTTGGGATGTTACAAACCTACCCCCCTTAAGATGAATCTCGCCCTCGAGATTCGGGTTGGCTAGAAAACAGGTGGGAGTGGTCTTTCCGTAGATCTTCCTCTCGCTCCCAGGTGGCTTCATCCTCCGTGTGGTGATTCCACTGGACTTTGCAAAACTTGATAACCTTGCTGCGGGTAACTCGGCTGGCATACTCGAGAATCTTAACTGGTTTCTCCTCATAAGTCAAATCACTTTCCAACTGTATCGCTTCCAGTGGCACAGTATCTCTCAGTGGTATCTCAGCCATCTCTGCGTGGCACTTCTTCAACTGCGAAACGTGAAATACATCATGTACTCCAGACAATCCTTCGGGCAATTCCAGCTTGTAGGCAACTTCTCCCATACGTTCCATCACTCTGTATGGTCCGATAAAACGGGGCGCTAACTTTCCCTTAACTCCAAAGCGCTTCACTCCTCGAAGGGGTGATACTCGAAGATACACTCTGTCTCCGACTTCGTGAACTGTCTCCTTTCGTTTAGAATCAGCATAACGCTTCTGCCTGGACTGGGCTACTTTGAGCCTATCGCGAATCAACCTCACTTTCTGTTCAGACTCCTTAATCAAATCTGGTCCAAACAACTGACGGTCTCCAACTTCATCCCATAACAACGGTGTTCTACACCTCCTTCCGTACAAGGCTTCGAAAGGGGCCATCTTCAAACTGGTTTGATAACTGTTGTTATACGAAAACTCCGCATATGGCAAATTGTCGTCCCAACTAGATCCATAATCTAGTGCACATGCTCTCAACATGACCTCCAAAATCTGGTTGACTCTCTCGGTCTGTCCATCTGTCTGCGGGTGAAAAGCTGTACTAAATTCCAGCCTGGTTCCCAACGTTTCATGTAACTGTTTCCAAAACTTCGAGGTAAATTGGGTTCCTCTGTCTGATACAATGGTCCTCGGAACTCCATGCAAACATACTATCCTGGTCATGTATATCTTTGCCAACTTAGCACTGGTGTAAGTGGTCTTCACTGGAATGAAATGAGCCACTTTCGTCAAACGGTCGACTACAACCCATATCGAGTCATAGCCTGAACGAGTCCTGGGTAATCCTGTGATAAAATCCATGCCTATTTTATCCCACTTCCATTCGGGTATCGGCAATGGCTGTAGCAATCCTGCTGGCTTCTGATGCTCTGCCTTCACTCTCTGACATACATCACAAACTGCTACAAACTCCGCAATATCCTTCTTCATTCCGGTCCACCAGAAAGTATTCTTCAAATCCAAATACATCTTGGTATTCCCTGGGTGAATCGAGTACGGTGAATCATGGGCTTCTTGCAAAATCAACTTCCTGATCTCCGGATCATTTGGCACATATACACGGTCCTCGAACCATAAGGTATCGTGCTCATCCTCACGAAATCCCTTGGCTTTTCCTTTGCTCATCTTCTCCTTTATCTCTTCAATCTCCTTGTCTGTCTTCTGAGCTTCTCTGATCCTTTCCATCAAGTAGACTGGATCTCCAACGTCGCTAAATAGCCTCTTGGGACTATCTCCAAACATAGCTCGCGAAGGTCCTCGGCTAACTCCTGAGGTAACTCTCCTGTCATGAGGGTGTTGACATGACTCTTGCGGCTCAACGCGTCTGCTACTACGTTAGCCTTTCCGGGGTGATAATGCAATCTCATATCATAATCTTTTATGAGCTCCAACCATCTTCTCTGTCTGAGGTTTAACTCCTTCTGCGTGAAAATGTACTTCAAACTCTTGTGATCCGTGTACACCTCACAATGGTTTCCGATGAGAAAATGTCTCCATGTTTTCAATGCATGCACCACGGCTGCTAATTCCAAATCATGCGTAGCATAATTCTTCTCATGGGGTTTAAGTTGTCGTGAAGCATACGACACAACTCTTCCTTCCTGCATAAGCACTGCTCCAAGTCCTCGACGAGAAGCGTCGCAATAAACTTCATAGTCCTTGCGTTGATTTGGCAGAATCAACACTGGTGAGGTAGCCAATCGTTTCTTCAACTCTTGGAAACTAGCTTCACATTCCTTAGTCCAATTGAATTTGGTGTCCTTCTTCAATAGCTCAGTCATGGGCTTAGCAATCTTTGAGAAATTCTCGATAAATCTCCGATAGTATCCTGCAAGTCCAAGAAAACTCCGGATTTCTCCAACTGTCGCGGGTGATTCCCAACTTGTCACTGTGTCAACCTTGGCAGGGTCTACTGCTATTCCTTCTCCAGAAATAACATGTCCAAGGAATCCAACTTCCTTCAGCCAAAACTCACATTTGCTGAACTTGGCATATAACTGATGTTCTCTGAGCTTCTCGAGTACCAATCGTAAATGCTCCTCATGCTCTTCTTCATCCTTGGAAAAGATTAAAATATCATCAATGAACACCACGACGAACTTATCCAAAAACTCCATAAACACTTTGTTCATCAGGTTCATGAAATAGGCAGGTGCGTTAGTCAGTCCAAATGACATAACGGTATACTCATACAATCCATATCTGGTGGTAAATGCCGTCTTGGGTATATCCTGCTCTCGAATCTTTAACTGATGGTATCCTGATCGTAGATCGATCTTGGAAAATACTTTAGCTCCTTGCAAGCGGTCAAACAAATCATTGATCATCGGCAGTGGGTACTTGTTTTTGATGGTCACTTCATTCAATCCTCGGTAATCAACAACCATCCTTAGTGATCCATCCTTCTTCTCCACTAGAAGTACTGGTGATCCCCAAGGTGACGAACTTGGGCAAATATAGCCTTTATCCAGTAACTCCTTGATCTGCTTCTTAATTTCCTCTAAATCCTTTGCGGGCATCCTGTATGGTCTCTTAGATATTGGCCCTGTGCCTGGCAAAAGTTCAATAAAAAACTCAATGTCTCTATCTGGTGGCATGCCTGGCAACTCTTCTGGAAATACATCCGGATAATCTTTCACCACGGGTACTTCCTCCTGTACAACTCCTGATAAGGAATTTACTTGAGTCCTCTTCGGCATATGCCGGGATACATACTTGATCCTTTTTTCCTTCTGGGGTGGTAAGCAAAATCGTCTTGCTGGCACAATCGATGTTTCCTCCATACAACGATAGCCAATCCATTCCCAAAATCACATCCAAACCTTGCGATTCCAAAACAATGAGGTCTGAGGGGAAAACATGCCTACCAATGGCCAATGGTATCTGAAAACATCCTTGGGTGGCCATATACTCTGCTCCTGGCGAGGTTACTAACATGGGGCTTTTGAGAACTTGGGTGGACATCTTAAACTTGTTTACGAATCCCCTTGATATGTATGAATGCGATGCACCAGTATCGAAAAGAACGGTTGCAGTAAATGACTTAACCAAAAACTTACCTATTACTGCATCAGGCTGAGCTTCAACCTCCTCCACGCTCACGTGGTTCACATGTCCTTTGTTGAATGGGTTCGGCTTCCTCCCAGAGCTTCCATTGCCATTTCCATTTTGGGCTTCGGGACAATCAGTAGCATAATGTCCCGTCTTCTGACACTTGAAACAAGTAATGTGACTTAGATCTCTCTTGGTTGGGGTAGATGGGTTGGTGCGGTTCTGTCCGTTTCCTCCTCCATTCCCATTACCATTCTTGGGGCCATTATGGTTGTGCGAACTACCTCCTCCATGGGTATGCTGAAACTGTCCTCCCGGATTCGGGGTAAATCGGGGCTTCTGCTGGGCTCCAGAATTGTACTTCCCTTGTCCATATTTCCTCTTGCGGTTTTCAATTTACTGTTGCTTCCCTTCAATCATGAGAGCTCTATCTACCAGCTCCTGGTAGTTGTTGAAGGTTGCTACCATCAACTGCATACTCAGTTCATCATTCAGTCCTTCCAAGAATTTCTCCTGCTTGGCAGCATCTGTAGCAACGTCATCTGGTGCATAACGTGCTAACTTACTGAAATCCTCCACGTACTGGCCTACGGTACGTCCTCCTTGGCGTAGGTTGCGAAACTCACGCTTCTTCATAGCCATAGCTCCTGCTGAAACATGAGCTGTACGGAAAGCTTGCTGAAACTGGTCCCATGTGACAGTGTCAATAGGGTGCGTGGCTGTATAATTCTCCCACCATGATGCTGCGGGTCCATCAAGATGATGTGCGGCAAAACGCACTCTTTCCGCATCTGTGCATCCTGCAGTGGTCAACTCCCTTCCAACTTTGCGGAGCCAATCATCTGCAACAATCGGCTCGGTGCTACTGGAAAACACCGGCGAGTTTAGCCTTAAGAAACGGGCTAAGTGATCAACAGGTGGTGGTGGCGGTGGGTTGTTGTTGTTGTTGCCTTGGTTCTGAACTAACACTTGCATCAGGGCATTCTGTTGCTGAATCAACTGGGTGATCTCTGGCGGAAAAACAAATCCGGTGTCGCGTCTCGGAGGCATCTGATAGGTTTAGAAGAGATGAGAGTTAAGAATAGAATGAGGTCTAGAGAGAAAACACTACCCATATGCTCATGAGACAAATTCAATCAATATCACTCAATCAATCCAAACAAGGCAAAACAATCGATCTAACTAGCGTTACAAAGTGCTTGAACTATACTATTAAATGGGGGAAAACTACTACTGATATGGTGGTCTACTAGAAATTCTGATCCGTTGAAGACTCCATGATGTCTGCTCCAGCTTCATCAATCCATTCGTCTTCACTTGGTTCCGAGTCGGTGTCGTCGATGATGATGTAGTTATCCGGACAAGTGCATTCGTCGACTTCTGCTTTTGACACTGGATTTCCCACGAATGCTCCAATCTTATTCTCCAGGTCGTCAATCTTCCCTACTAGTGCGTTGATTTCCTCCAAGTAATCTTCGCGTGTAGCCTTGAGTTCTTCTTGGAGTTCCTTGATCTTTGTTAATGCCTTCTTCAGTTCTTCCTTGTCCGTGCACATCTGGTTCTCCTGGCGTCGGATATGTTGGTTCTGCTCCTGGATGAAAGCTGCAATTGATCCATCCTTCTTGGTCTTGATCATCTCCCATTGTGCGTCTCGACGTCCACAAATTTGGTAAATTGTATCCTTAAGCTCCTGGTGGTAGACTTCTCCAATGCGCCCCATGGCGATATGTGCGGCCATGCTCTTCCCTAAACTCCAAGTTGGTGCTTCGAAAACCAATCTCATGGCACTAAACATCCTTCCTGGAATGATAACTTGAATCTTCCAGCTCTCCTCTTCAGGTAATGTGGCGTTGTAGGTTCCGGTGATGCTTGGTATTCCTATGTTCAAGTACTTGGTGACTTCCTTCAAATGAAGACCAAACGGCGTGTCTTCATCTGGTTGCATGAACTTGCTCCTTGCATTCGCCATTCCTAAAAGAGTAGAAAGTGGAGAGGGGTCAGAAATGAGTAGAGAGAAGTTTTCTAGGGCTTAAGCTTAGTGGTCGTGTCCTACAGTCAGCGTGTGCTCTGATACCAACTTTGTAGCGACCAGACCTCAAATGGCCTGTGCTGCTGTGCACCAGTGTCATCCCTGGATCAGTAATGCTGACACGCACAGTACAAATGGAGGATTTATAACAGAGTAGCAATCACACACTTATTACATTGAATATCTCCAAAGAGATTAAGAATGATAAACATGGCTTAAGGCCATCTAATAACGATAACAGCGGAAGACTTGGAAGATAAGTGAGTCCATCAACTCCAGCGGCATCACTGAGTATAAGACCACGACCTAAAGCACCTTACTCGTCGTTTGAAAAGTCTGCAACATGAAACGTTGCAGCCCGAAAACGGGTCAGCACATAGAATATGCTGGCAATGTAACACATAGAGAGCAATGAACAATAATAATGCTATACTATATGCATATATGGCTGGTGGAAAGCTCTATGGTTACAGTTTTGCGAAAAGCCAATTTTTCCCTACTTCAAAAGGAATAAATTTTATTTAACTATCATGGTGGTTGTGAAACATTGAGAAGGTACCTCCAACTCAATCCCAATTAAGTGTCATCATTAACCCATCAAAATTAATTATAAGTATCACGGTGATGAGATTCAAATGATAATCCAGGTACTAGATACTCAAGTTGTCCATAACCGGGGACACGGCTAACCATGATTAGTTTGTACACTCTGCAGAGGTTTGCGCACTCCCCACAAGACTCGATCGCCTCCGCTTGATTCTCGCACTGCATGATGTTTGAGAAACGGATGACCGAGACACAGTCTTTCAGAAATAATCACTCTTTACTCTGGATGGACCGGTACACCTACTTTCCCCTACATCTGCTAGTCCACCTCTTCAAGAGATCCTGTAACCTACTCAGCTATGCTAGAGCCCATAATAGCTTGTGGCTGCACACGGAAGTTTCTAGCATGAATAATCTTATGATCCCTTTGAGCCTGGGTGGCGGACCTTATACAAACAGACAACACTGGGTTCTCCAGGTGCCTCAATCCACCCAGATGTGAGTTTTAGTTGCCACCTTAAGTTGAACCATTAATAAACATCTCACATCTGTCGTGAATATCACTCAAACCCAAATCCACGTCTACGAGCATAGCATGGCAATAATAAAAGCAACGTAGAAGTAACTCCCAAGGGTTTGATAAGAAAACAGGTAATAGGTACTACCTCAACTACTTCCCAGTTCCCACAATTTAATTAGATCCTAATCGTGCAAGTGTTTGAGGGAATAGATCTAATGCAAATAAAACTGGGTATGAACGGGGTATGATCAAAGTGTTACTTGCCTTGCTGATGATCCGCAAAACCTAGCGATTCGAAGTAATAAGCGGCACACTCCGGGTACTCTATCGCAAACAAACAAGCATACAATCAGTACTCATCTAATGCACAGGTAAAACTCGAATGAAAGATCCAACCAGAAAGTTCAACTTAAGAACTCCGGTTTGCAAAAAAAATCAATTCGAAAGAAGCAACGAAAGTCAAACGACGAAAGAAAGAAACTTCGTTTGCTAATCTGGATCTAGATCAAATTTTACTGTAGCAAAAACTTGTTTGAGTAGGTTAAACGGAAAGAGAATTTCGAGACGAAACTCTAGGCGCTTGAATCGCCTGATTCCGATAAACGAGCGAGAAGTTAAACAAAATCGAAGATTCGATCAGAAATCGAATCTGAGAAAATAACGAGAAAATCCGACGAAAAAGAAAAACGGACGAACGGTTAAAGAACGGACGTTCGTTAACAGAGAAAAACCGACGAACGCGTTCGTTACAACGAACGGTTCGGTAAACGCTCGCAAAATAATAAAACCGAAAAAAACCGATCTGGGTTTTTTTTAAACGAATGGTTTTTTTTAAACGAAGGGGTTTTTTTTAGAAAACCGGCAACGACGGAAACGGGCGTCGGCAGTACCTCGACGGGCGGGCTCCGGCGGGCGCGGGGCTTGGCGGCGGGGTGCGGGGCTCGGGGGGGTGCGGCGACGAGGGGCGGCGGCTCCGGCGGCTCCCGGCGACGGCGGCGAGGCGAGATGCGGGCGGCGGCGGGGCTACTCCGGCGGCGGCGGTGAGAGGAAAAAGGAGAGGGGGGGTATTTAAGGAGGGGGCGAGGTGGCTTGGGGGAGGGGTCGGCCGGCGGGTGGCGTACGGCGGCCGGACTCGGGCGGCGGCGTTCCCGTGCGGGAAGAGGAGAGGCGCGAGCCGGGCCGTCGGCTGGGCCTTTGGCCCAGTCGGCGCGCGGGCTTTTTTTTTAAATAAGTTCCGCGGAAAATAATTCGTAAAAAAATAAATAAAAATCAGAAAAATATGAAATAAATTTTCCCCGTCTAGTTAGAAAATCTAAAATAGGGTGAACATTTTTTTTAAATCAAAATAAATATTTTGAAAACATGCAATATTTTTAATGCAATAAAAATTGCAAATAAAATCCAAATAAATTCCAAATAATGATTTTAACATTTTTCCTCCAGTATTTCAATTGTTTTGGAGAAGTCATATTTTCTCCTCTCGTTTATTTAAAATGAAATATTTTTCCGGAGAGAAAATAATTAAAACCAAAATCCTCGTCTTATTATTTGATGAAAATCAAATATGAAAATTCGAGAAAATCCCCAACTCTCTCCGAGGGTCCTTGAGTTGCTTAGGATTTATCGAGGATTTGTCGAAATGCAATAAAACATGATATGCAAAGATGATCTATGTATAACATACCAAATTGGAAATTTGGGATGTTACAAATTTTCTCGAAGTGGCTGAGGCAAACAAGCAGGATGGTTTTATGTGGTGTCCATGCCCTAGATGTGGGAATACGAAGTCTTACTCTGACCAGAAAATCCTTCACACCCACCTACTTGAGAAGGGTTTCATGCCACACTATAATGTTTGGACCAAGCACGGAGAAAGAGGGGTTATGATGGAAGACAACGAAGAAGAAGAGGATGATGACAACTATGTGCCCCTTGAATATGGTGATGCTACAACGGGGGAAGCTGAAGATCAAGAGGAACCAGACGATGTGCCCGATGATGATCTTCGTCGGGTCATATATTGTTGATGCAAAGAGACAATGCGAAAGTGAAAAGGAGAAGTTGAAGTTCGATATGTTAGGATCACAAAAAAGGGTTGTACCTAGATTGCGAAGATGGCAACACAAAGCTCGGTACCACACTGGAATTGCTGCAGTGGAAGGAGACAATGGTGTATCGGACAACGGATTTGAGAAGCTACTGAAAATATTGAAGAAGAAGCTTCCAAAGGATAACGAATGGCCTAACAGTACGTACGGAGCAAAGAAGGTTCTATGCCCTCTAGGGTTGGAGGTGCAAAAGATACATGCATGCCCTAATGACTGCATCCTCTACCACGGTGCGTACGAGGATTTGAACGCATGCCCAGTATGCGGTGCATTGTGGTATAAGATCAGACGAGATGACCCTGGTGATGTTGAGGGCGAGCGGCCCAGGAAGAGGGTTTCTGCCAAGGTGATGTGGTATGCTCCTATAATACCACGGTTGAAACGTCTATTCAGAAACAAAGAGCATGCCAAGTTGATGCGATGGCACAAAGAGGACCGTAAGAAAGACGGGAAGTTGAGAGCACCCGCTGACGGGTCGCAGTGGAGAAAAATCGAGAGAAAGTGGGGGGACTTTGCAGGTGACGCAAGGAACGTATGGTTTAGTTTAAGCGCGGATGGCATTAATCCTTTTGGGGAGCAGAGCAGCGATCATAGCACCTGGCCCGTGACTCTATGTATCTATAACCTTCCTCCTTGGTTGTGCATGAAGCGGAAGTTCATTATGATGCCAGTTCTCATCCAAGGCCCTAAGCAACCTGGCAACGACATTGATGTGTACCTAAGGCCATTAGTTGAAGAACTTTTACAGCTGTGGAATGGAAAAGGTGTACATGTGTGGGATGAGCAAGAGCAGCAGGAATTTGACCTACATGCGTTGCTGTTTGTAACCATCAATGATTGGCCTGCTCTCAGTAACCTTTCAGGACAGACAAACAAGGGATATCACACATGCACGCACTGTTTAGATGACATCGAAAGTATATATTTGGACATATGCAGGAAGAATGTGTACCTGGGGCATCGTCGATTTCTTCCGACCAACCATCAATGTCGAAAGAAAGGCAAGCATTTCAAAGATGAGGCAGATCATCGGAAGAAGCCCGCCGTCCGTACTGGTGATCACATACTTGCTATGTTCAATGATTTACAAGTAATCTTTGAAAAGGGTCCCAGCGGACTATCTGTTCTGAATGACGTTGAGGGACGCGCACCCATGTGGAAGAAGAAATCTATATTTTGGGACCTACCCTATTGGAAAGACCTAGAGGCCCGCTCTACAATCGACGTGATGCACATGACGAAGAATCTTTGCATGAACCTGCTACACTTCTTGGGCGTGTATGGGAAGAAAAAAGATACACCGGAGGCATGGGAGGACCAGCAACGTATGCACGAAAAAGACTGCATGCCTCCAAAGCAGTATGAAGGTCCTGCCAGCTACGCTCTTACCAAAGAAGAGAGGGAAACCTTATTTGAATGCCTGCTCAGTATGAAGGTCCCGTCTGGCTTCTCGTCGAATATAAAGGGAATAATAAATATGGCTGAGAAAAAGTTCCAGAACCTAAAGTCTCATGACTGCCACGTGATTATGACACAACTGCTTTCGATTGCATTGAGGGGCTTCTACCAAAAAACGTTCGACTAGGCATTGTGAAGCTATGTGCATTCCTCAATGCAATCTCTCCGAAGGTGATCGATCCAGAAATCCTACCAAGGTTAAGGAGTGATTTGGCGCAATGTCTTGTCAGTTTTGAGCTGGTGTTCCCACCATTCTTCTTCAATATCATGACGCACGTCCTAGTTCATCTAGTCGACGAGATTGCCATTCTGGGCCCTATATTTCTACACAATATGTTCTAGATTGAGAGGTTCATGGGTTTCTTAAAGAAATATGTTTGTAACCGTGCCAGGCCAGAAGGAAGCGTGTTCATGGGCCGGCAAACAGAGGAGGTCATTGGGTTTTGTGTTGACTTCATTCCTGACCTTAAGCCGATTGGTCTCCCTCAATCGCGGTATGAGGAAAGACTGACTGGCACGCTAGGAGCGGACTCAATAATAAGTAGAGACGGGCATTCTTGGTCTCAAACACACTACACGGTTCTATAGAATTCTACCTTGGTGACCCCGTATGTCAATGAACACAAGAATATTCTGCGCTCCAAACATCCGTAGCAGTGTGACGACTGGATTACATGTGAACACATCAGGACTTTCGGCAGTTGGTTGCAAACACGTCTCATGGGTGACAACTGTTTCTATTGAGCTCTACTCATTGGCCAGGGGACCATCTTCGACTGTATTGACTTACAAAGGGTACGAGATAAATGGAAATACATTTTACACGATCACCCAAGATCAAAAGAGCACCAAGCAAAACAGTGGTGTCCGCTTTGATGCGGCAACCAAGAGGGGAAAGGACATATTATGCTTACATAGTGGACATATGGGAACTTGACTATGGACATGATTTTAAGATCCCTTCATTTCAGTGCAAATGGGTCAATCTGTCAGGAGGTGGGGGACAAGTAAACCCACAGTATGGAATGATAACAGTGGATCTGAACAATCTTGGGTACACAGACGAACCATTCGTCCTAGCCAATGATGTGGCGCAGGTTTTCTATGTGAAGGACATGTCTACCAAACCGAAAAAAAGAAAAGATAAGGAAATGAATACATCATACGATGAGCCAAAGCGCCACATAGTTCTTTCAGGAAAAAGAGACATCGTGTCGTAACCCTCTCAACTTTTTAGAACATGCTATGTGGGTGAAATGAGGATACCATGCCAACTTTCAACCTTTTTAGAGTTCATTTGTAGTGCTTTTCAATTTCAGGGTCATTTAGCTTTAAAAAATCAGTAAATGCATGAAAAATACCAAATGAAGTCAGAAAGGGTTGAAAATTGATGATGTGACTTTGAATGGTGCATTTTGAACACACAAAAAGTTTGGAGTTCAAATAAGTTCAAATAAATAAAATCCCTTTGTAACAGATGATTTTTCGTCCGAAACCCTGATACTTTGAAAGAGATTGTCCATTTTGTACACGAAGTGCATCCATTTTTTGCGGTAACCCTCTCAACTTTTTAGAACATGCTATGTGGGTGAAATGATGATACCATGCCAACTTTCAACCTTTTCAGAGTTCATTTCAAGTGTTTTTCAATTTTAGGGTCAATTATCTTTAAAAATCAGTAAATGCATGAAAAATACCAAATGAAGTCAGAAAGGGTTGAAAATTGATGATGTGGTTTTGAATGGTGCATTTTGAACACACAAAAAGTCTGGAGTTCAAATAAGTTCAAAAAAATGAAATCCCTTTGTAACAGATGAGTTTTCGTCCGAAACCCTGATACTTCGAAAAAGATGGTCCATTTTGTACATGAAGTGCATCCAGTTTTTTCTGTAACCCTCTCAACTTTTTAGCACATGCTATGTGGGTGAAATGATGATACCATGCCAACTTTCAACCTTTTCAGAGTTCATTTGTAGTGCTTTTCAATTTCAGGGTCATTTAGCTCAAAGAATGAACTAATAGCAACATGAATGAACTAGAAAACTTATATGAAACACTAATAGCAAAACGAATGAACTAAAAAAATCAATTGAAATATTCTGTTATGATCAACTAAAACAAAACTATAATATTCTTCAATAGCAAAAAGAACCAACTAAAAAGATTTTATAAAACTCTAATAGCAAAAGGAATCAACTAAAAAGATTTTTATAAACCACTAGTATTTTTGAAACTAAAATTATATAAAATTTATGCAACTAAAATTATCAAAGTATTTTTTTGTTCAAAACATTAATAGCAAATAGAATTTTCATAAAGAATTATTTCGTTAGACAATTTAATAGCAAACTAAAATAACAAAATCTGTTTTTGATTAAAATAGACATTTAAAATAACCTAAAAATTACCTAATTGAATATAATGGTAAATCACATTAATATTAAATAGCAGGAAAAAGAATCACTCAAAAATCTATTTTTATAGTCAAGTTATTCAATAACTAGTGATTCACATGAATTTAAAAGAATTCAAATTTAAAATAATTAAATTTGAAAACTAATGGCACTAACAGAAAGTTTATAATTTTTGTGACCTAAAAGCAAAAAGAATCACTGAAAAACTGTAAGTATTTAGCTGTAAGCAGAAACAAAAGAAAATAAATAAAGCAAAACAAAAAACAAAAAAACTAGAAAATATATTTAAAAAATGCCGCCTACTGGGCTACCACGGCCTTAATACGACTAGAAACCCAACCAGCTAGTTGGGCCAGGAATCAGGCCCGCAGCAGGCCCAATAGGCCCACAGGCAGAGGAGTGTGCAATTGGGCCCGTAAGCCTGCAGTTGAGAGGAGCTCGAGAGGGTTGGCGCAACAGCGCTTATAAACCACTCTCGAGCCCTCTCAGCTAGCGAGGTGGGACTAAACATTTGGCCCCGAGCAGCACCACCCTTTCGTCCCGGTTGGTGGCACAAAACGGGACCAATACCCACCTTTGGTCCCGATTCATGCCACCAACCGGGACCAATACCCACCTTTGGTCCCGGTTCGTGCCACCAACCGGGACCAATACCCACCTTTGCTCCCGGTTGGTGCCACCAACCGGGACCAAAGGTCTCTGCTTCCCGCCCTTTGGGATGACGAAAAGAGACCTTTGGTCCCAGTTGGTGGCACGAACCGGGACTAAAGGGTGGCATTGATCCCGGTTGGTGCCACCAACAGGGACCAATGCTCTGGGTATATAACCAGCACTTAGTAGTTTCTCCAAAATCACTTTTTCTTCTCCGCCCGACGCCCCCCGCCAGCTGCTCCTCATCGTCGTCGCTGCCGAGCCCTGCCCCGACGCCGTCAGGCTGTTCCACCTCGCCGTCGCTGACGCCGTCAGGCTACTCCACATCGCCGCCGATGCCCTCTGCCCCGCCGCGGTGCCGCTCCTCGCGCCCCTACCCACCCCGACGCCGCCCGGCGTGCCCCCCTCCCCTGACGCCGCCCCCTGTGAGCACCTGCCCTGCTCTCACGCCCCTGCCCTGCCCCACGCCCCTGCACCCCTGCCCTGCCCCGCCGACGCCGGCGCCGCCGTCCTTTATTTTTTGTTATATATGCTATTTTTAGATGTTTTTACATATTTTTACAAGTTTTAGATATTCTTATATGCTGTTTTTATATGTTTTTAGATGTTCATAAAAAACTTAGATGTATGTATGTATGTGTGAGGGATCATATATGTATTTTTTAGATGTATTTTTTGTATGTATGTATGTATGAGGGATCATAGATGTATTATTTTCAACATTTTCAGATGTTTTTAGATGTTTTGTAATAGACCGATTTTAGACCCTTGGCTCCGTTTTTAGATGTATTTTTTAGAGCAGCTCTAGAGATGCCAACAAGGCCACGGGAGAACCCCCCCTATCATCCCGTTGGTATCGGCTCCCCGTGAACTTTCCAACATATCCGAAATCGTCTCGATTGGAGCTCTTGTGCTCAAGTTGCGTTGTCGATCTCCTACCCCCTTCCGCCCCTACCTGATAAACTCTCGAGGCCACCCAAACCCTAGAAGAAAGAGCATTGTCGATCTCCTACCCCCTCCTGCCCCTATACCCGTTAAACTCTCGAGGCCACCCAAACCCTAGAATAAAGAGCGTTGTCGATCTCCTACCCCCTCCTGCCCCTACCCGATAAACTCTCGAGGCCACCCAAACCCTAGAAGAAAGAGCATTCTTGTCGATCTCCTACTCCCTCCCACCCCTACCCGATAAACTCTTGAGGCCACCCAAACCCTAGAAGAAAGAGCGTTGTCGATCTCCTACCCCCTCCCGCCCCTACCCGATAAACTCTTGAGGCCACCCAAATCCTAGAAGAAAGAGCATTGCCGATCTCCTACCCCCTCCCGCCCCTACCCGATAAACTCTCGAGGCCACCCAAACCCTAGAAGAAAGAGCATTGTCGATCTCCTACACCCTCATAGAATATTTTTTGCAAAGTGTCCTCTCCTGAAAGTATAACCCCGATAACTTCGACATGAGGGGGGCGTCGGACATGCATGAGAGAGGCGGTCCACAACTAATCCATTGCTCATATATGCATATGATTCCTTATTCTGATATTAGCTAGGTCTATGTTTGCCACTAATATATCCATCTCTCATGTTTGTATATTGCCATGTTGTAATATTTGCAGAAACTATGGACGGAGACTTAGAACAAGAAGAGTTGTTGGGGGATATAATCTGCGACGGAGGTGATGTCTTGTCGTTTCTCAACGACACCGATGGTCAGGAAGGAGAGGATGACGGCTCCGGTAATCCAACAATGGAGGAGGAAGGAGATCATGACGGCTCCGGTGACCGAATGGCAGAGGAAGAAGGAGACCATGATGATGGCTCCGGTGACCGAACGGAGGAGGGAGCTTTTGCAAAGTCCGGCGAGGTATATATATTAATTAAGCCTATGCTGACTAATTGATGCATTAATTGTTTTGGTATGTATATATATTAATGCTTCTTTCTTCTTTTATAGCCCTCTGGATCGAGCCAAACTTCCGTAAAGAGACGAGGCCCGAAGAAAAGGTTGCGCCAGGATGAAAGGTTCACGATCACAAAAATTGTGGACAATAGCCAACCGATTGAACCCAAGCGGACCAAGGACGCATTTGTTGGTCAGTGCGGAGCTATTGTTGGGGAGAGCATCCCGATCAGCATCCAACAATGGAATAAGAGTAAGGACGACCCTGAAGTTTCTTATGTCCACGATAGACAGAAAGATGATCTTTGGACCTCGCTGAAGGCAAATTTCACCGTACCGCCAGAGGAGGATCCGAATAAGCCAGTTATAGAGCCACGGGTCAAGGCGTTTGCTCTTAGGAAGATGGCAGATCTATTCAGGAACTGGAAGAAAGAGTTGAACACAAAGTTTGTCAACAAACGGAAGACTCCAGAATTCGCCGGCCGATATGAGAAGATAAGAGATCACTGGCCCGCATTTGTGGCCTACAAGAATTCGGAGAAGGGTAAGAAAAGGTCAGAAACAAACAAGAAAAATGCTGCAAAGAAGAAGTATCACCGTCACACGGGGTCAGGTGGCTACCACAAAGCTCGGCCGTTGTGGGACAAAGCTGAGCAAGACCTGCTTGCTAAAGGAGTCCAACCAGCGACATTGAACTGGCCAGACTGTTCAAGGACTTGGTTCTTCGGGGTTGGGGGAACTTTGGGCCCAGAAACAGGGAAGTGTCGTTGGACGGATGGGCAACTTGCAATACCCATCAAGAAGCTTCAAGATTATATCACCGCAGCGCGGGAAGGGACGTTCATTCCTGACATAGAGAAGGACGAGCTGACTGACGCCCTCGGGAATCCTGAGCACCCTGGATGAACACGAGGCACACCAGGCTCCATTCCGTGGGTGGTTAGGTTTCCCGGCGCAGGCTGTTACAGAAGCTGAGAGAGAAAGAGGAAAGCGGAGCTGAGCGAAATGCAGAAGCTCAATGCAAGAATAGCGAAACTAGAGGAACTTGTAGCTGCCGGCCAACCATCTCAGCGGCACGAAGCTACCCCAGAAGCTACCCCACCATCTCAGCGGAGAAGCAGCATGGCTTCCACGGAGCTCGTTCAGCCTGATTTCACGGCTCCTCACTACCCCGTGGATACTATCACGGAGGCTCAACATTGCGAGCTTATGACGAAATGGCAGAACCTGACTTTGAAGGCGATTGTCGGCTCTGTTGCACCTCCTCGAGCTGACGGAACTTTTCACTGCCGTCCGATTCCACATGGCTATGCTGTTGTGACGGTGGAAGAAATAATGGAGGGATTTGAGGAGCTAGAGCTTGACCACCCTACAGGTGAAGGGAAGAATCAACTGGTTTATGCCTTGAGGAGTACGTGTCTATGGAGGAAGGAGTACATCAAGCTTCCAAACTGGACGCCTCCTCCTCCTCCGGCAAGTCAGGGTACTCCGCCTCCTCCTCCTCCTCCTCCTCCGGCGAGTGATCAGGGCACTCCGCCTCCTCTGGCACATGAGGGCACTCCGCCTCCTCCTCCGCCTCCTCTGGCGTGTCAGTGGACTCCGCCGCGTCAGCAACGGCGGAAGAGAGACGTTGCCGCTCCGGCAGCTAGCAGTACAAGCAAAGGCAGAAAGCAATTCACATACGGTCCATCTCTCAAGGCTCCGGAAAAGATACCATATGAGAGGACCGACAAGGAAAACGAGGAGATCTGTGCTGCCAAAGTGAGGGACCATTTTGCACGAAAACCTCCACCTCCAAAGGAGACAATAGATCCGGTGAAAGCAAAGCGCACTATCGATGCCCTGAAGCGACCACCATCGCCTCCGCCGGATTCCAACTATGTCCGCTGTCTTAAAAAGACATATCAAGATGTGCGGCGGTCGGGAAGTACTTCTAGTGATGCAAGGTTAGCAGAACGAAGAAGTGGGAAAAAAATCCCCAGCTCGGCGAACAGGCGAACCAATCATGCCCCCCGCTCAAGGTGTCTAGCGATATCGTCGCTAATTATCCGAGGATGGTACCCGGTACCAATCCTGCTGATTACCTGAGCGATGATGTAGAGTTTGGAATAATGGAGGTGGACACCTTGAGATACCAGTACGGGAAGCCTCTCGTCAAACCTGATCATCCCCCTCTAACAACGATGATGCGAAGATTGCATGAATGGTACATGGATACCTGCAGCAAGTCTGGGAAGGATAGTTCGATGCTAAGAATTAAAGAGGAGCACGACCTCGTTGGAACTGAGCTGATGCCTGTTGAACTTGTGGAGTTATTCCAGTTATACAATCAATTGGCCCTCGACAAACAACTCATGACTTGCTATTGTATGTAAGTATTACTTCTGTAATTAAGTCTCTATATATAGCTCAGCTCTTTCATTGCATGTATATATAATTATCCTCACTATATTATGCAGATTGAAGATCGTCGAATGCAGAAAAGCACAAACCTATGACAATGGATTCATTAACCCAAATACCATAAATGAATGGTCGGTTAAAAACAGAGTCACAGATACCGAGGACAACTTGCTACAATCGTTGCTTCGAAATCAAAACAAATATAAAATACTCTTTCCTTACAACTTCCTGTGAGTGTTACTGTCTTGTGCATATTCGGTTTCCCTTACTCGAGGTTATAGTAATGTAATTGATGAGTTATGCATGCGTGTGCAGCTTCCACTTTATTCTGCTAGAGATTAAGCTTGACCGGGAGTAGTAACTGTCTTAGACTCAAGACGAAAAGATCCCTAGGACTATGTGAACATGACTGAAATGCTCCAGAAGTAAGTTCGATCGATCATTATCGCACCATATCGGCAACTTTGTTCATTTCCTGATATCAAGTAATTATTTTCTTTGTTTGGCAGGGTTTGGAAAGAGTTCACCGGAATTGTTCCGGGACTGCCGAGGGAGCTACGATTTACACACCCGAAAGTAAGTACTACTACCTAGTTCCGCGCATCTCTCATTGATTCTAGTTTCATCAATACCATTTATCATGCTTGATTATCAGTGTGATTGAACTCTATTTCTCATAAAGTGCTTGTGGCAGGAAGCCGGGAATGATTTTTGTGGATACTACGTTTGCGAGTTCATCTACAATGCGACCTCTCAGCGGGGCTACTCTGAAAAACAATATGAAGTACGTAAACAATAATATTCACAATTTTATTTTATTACCATCATTTGTGTTGAGTTTCATTCATATATATGTATTGACCCCCTTCTTTAAATTAGATCTGGCAGATGGGGGATGAACTCCTACCACATGATCGCATACGAGCAATTCAAGAGGAATTGGCGGGATTCTTTCTTGACCACGTCATACATAAAGCCGGAGAATACCATGTGGAAATTGATATAGACTTTAGATGTTAGGGATTGTAGGAGATCTTATATTGTATATATGTAGCTAGTAGCTAGTAGCGTCCGATAGATATACGAAAACTTGTTGTTCGACCAATCTCTCGGAGAAAGAGAGGTCACTTCTCTCTGTATATGTTCATGACGATCTTGTGTAATTAATGGTTCCTTCATTTGCTTACTAGCTAGCGTGTCGAGTTCTCTCTATATGTATAGCTAGCGTAGACCAAGCACGGAGATAAAGAGAGGTCACTTCTCTCTATTAGCTAGCTAACACAATATGCCTAAATTAACCCTCCAAAACCCCTAAACCACCCCCCCTTCAAAAACAAAAAATAAAAACCCCAGCTCCTGTCGGCTGCTGACGCGTGGATGCCTTTTGGTCCCGGTTGGTGTTACCAACTGGGACTAAAGGTCCTCCTGCCTGGGCGCCCCGCAGCGGCCACGTGGAGCCCCTTCTGTCCCGGTTCGTAAGCGAACCGGGACTAAAGGTTTTGAGCTTTAGTCCCGGCCCTTTAGTCCCGGTTCCAGAACTGGGGCTAAAGGGCCTCTCGAACCGGGATAAATGGACCGTTTTCTACTAGTGTGCCCAGTGGCGGAGCTAGCGTTTGACAACAGGGTGGTCCGCCTCAAAAAAATTGACAACAAATATGACATGTGAGCGTTGTAACTAATTGCCAATAGCACATAGAAATATATCAATATGGTCTTACAAATAAACTAAAATTCACATCCAAGTCTCAGTTTTGCATAAAAAAAGCCTACATAGCACATACCTTGAGAAGTTAAAGAAGAATTTACTTCAATAATTCTATAATAAGAATTTACTTTCTATCAATCATAATGACACAACTGAATAGAAAATGATGTGCTAAATTATGTGTTTGTTCGTCGGTTCATGTTCATGTATTGTACTGGACAGTGCACAACATTACAAATAGAAGCAATGCAAATTGGTTGATGGGTTAATTTGGGGAGGTTTCATGGCTGATAAGATCTGCGCTTCCTGGGTTTTGTCCTTTTATAGCAGTGTATCCGAACTGATCTGAACAAGGTTCCTCACCAAGCCATCCTTGTAGATACAGTGTCTTTATAATTAATCTGGATGAAATTTCTTACTCGTGCAACTAGCTGTTCTCCCCCATTAAATTGTTCTATCTACTATCTGTACATCCAATCTACTATTGCTCGGTGCCCTCATTCAATAGATAAAGATCTCAGTTGCCGCAAACCCTAAACCAAAAATTAAGGAATTGGGGAATGGATGAATGGCACCTCAAATCAGGCCGAGCTAATGCCGGAGTGCCGACTGGACGGTTGCCGCCGGCTTGCAGGGGCGCCCGGAGGCCGGGGCAGGGCAGGGTCGCTTCCGGAGGCGGTAGCACGGCTGGCGCCGAGGGCCGGGCAGGCCGCGGGCGCGACGGGGAGGCAAGAGCGGAGAAGCCTCCTGGGCAGCTGGGCGTCCGGCGACCGGTGAGGGCGGGGAGGCAGGTGGAGGCGGGGCGGCCGATGGCTGGGCGGCTGGCAGAGTCTCGCGCGTGTCCGTCAGGCAATCAGGCTGTGTTCTTTTTTTTTTTAGGGATCATCAATCCATCAGGCTGTGTGTGCGTGGTGCGTCTCCCCTGTGTACCCGATGTTCGCTAGGGGACTGGATCCGATCGAACGAATTGTTCTATGCACGAGAGAGGTCCAGTGAAAATTTTACTCCCTCCGTAAACTAATATAAGAACGTTGAGATCTCTACTTTAGTGATCTAAACACTCTTATATTAGTTTACAGAGGGAGTAGTTGCTATGACAGCCCAATCTTAATTCTGTCAGAAAAAAACTGTAAAAAAGAATTGCCATGCTATGGGTCAAAAACTAAACAATATTACAAAAAATTGTCCAGAAGAAGAGAAAAACACACACCAATGCAAACAAGTAAATTGAAAAACTTGTTGGTAAATAACACATAGTAAAATTAATCAAAATCAATTTGCCATGTTCCAAAAACTAATTTTCCCAAGCTACGACTTTTTCCATGCTACAAAAATAATAAATTTGTGATGGTTCAAAAAATGTCCATGTTCCATCAAAATGAAAATTTCATGGTCCACAGAATAAATTTACCATGGTCCATGAAATAAAATTGCCACGGTCAAATTTGCTTTTACCGTGGTCAACTAAAATAGTTGCCAGCGTCTATAAAATAAATTTGCTATTGTCCAAAAATTAAAATTACCATTCATTGATCAAAAAATAAATTTTCCATGTACATTTCCTTTTGTAAAACTAGGGTTCAAACCTGAATCTCCCGAATGGAGGCTTAAGGCGCTAGCCAATGCGGTGAACTATTGTGTTTGCATAGGAGAGCGTTCTCGCCGGTTTTCTGTTCTATCGAACGAGTTTTAGAGCTGATTGGTTTCCTCTTCGCTGCTTGAAGCTCTGTGTGGTTAATCCAACGGCATCTAGCATGTTCAGGCGAGATAAGCAAAAAGCAACGTCAGTTTTTTAGCTCTTTTGAAGTTAATGTCACATGCCTCTAGCCCAATAAATATGATCAAGACCCTCTACAGGTCCACATCCTCATCTTCGTGTGGGACCCTGCATACTTTTTGCCCATACGCACCACACTATAACTCTCTTTCCGAACCTTTCATAGGTCCACATCCTCTATTTTAACATATCGAACAATTGGTCCATCGAAACTTGAAGAAATAACGTTATTAACAAATTTGGACCATATAATGCCGTGATCTAAATTTAAAAGTAATAAAACAAGATATAATATTATCAACAAATTTAAAATAAAAATATAACATTAATAAACAGATTAACCAGGAGTAGCAGCAGTAGCAAGCAAAACCTGCTTGTTTCTAATGGGCGAGAGGCGCGAGATCAGGATTGGTATCCGCACGCAAACTGTAAACCCTAAGGTTTCCTCACGTAAAAAAGAGGCCGCGAGGGTTGGAAACTATGCAAGGTGCGTACCATAGTGAGATTGAGATGGATTCCAAGAAGGGTAGGTCCGAGATGCAGATGGATACAGGGGCTACAAGCAAGGATACGGCGGCTGGGAAGCGGAAGACGAAGAAAAAGGTACCTGCGACTGCGATGGCAAAGAAGGCGGCGAAACCGAGCGTGAGGAAGATAGACAGCACGGCGAAGGAAACGCGTCGCCGGGCGCCGGTATACAAGCTGACAATTCCTGTCGACGATGAAGATCGCGACTTGTTCAACGAACTGTGGATGGGAACATGGGGCGATGTCATCGTTTCCATGGACCGAAAAAGTAAGCGAATATCCTACAAATTGCATGCGTTTCTTAATCTTTCTTCTTCTTATTACTAGATGGACATATTAGAAGCTACTACTAGGAAGATAGTATTATGATACCAAAATTAGTGCCAATCGAAATCTCATATGCATAACTACGTACATGTGATGCAGCGACTGTCCCCAGCGTGGGCTTCACGGACCTTGTTTCCCCCAGGGCCAGCATCAGCCTCGTCGACACTGTGCAGCTCTTTGAAGTCAGAATCTCAACAAAAGAGGCCTCAGGTTTAGTGTGGCCGCTGCATGTGTATGGTTTTATCGCCACGCGTGATTCGGTGGATTTCAAGCGCAATATCATCTTTGAGCGTGAAAAGGATGACTGCCAGATCGTCAGTGAGGGGGTTCGTGTCTCTGTCTTGCTAGCTAGCCCCTTGTCTATACTTGCATGATCACTATTTCATCTGGTCTTCAGCTAAGCCTTACACTAGTATTTACTTGATTAATTTTGCATTGCATGCAGTCTCCATCAAGGTTTTGGTTACCGGTCGAAATTTCGAGATTTCCCATGGTTACCGCGTATTTCCGTGCCCCTCGGTAAATCCCCATACCGAGCAAAAAATACCGGTTTTTTGAATTTTTTGTATTTAAACGTTTAATTTATAGTAAAGTACATGCAGGATCTGATTAATGCCATGAGAGTTGGTTCTCATGTGTTGGTAGCAACCTAGTTTTTGTTTTGGGAGGTCTCTGGTTCGAATGTTCGTTCATTCATTTATTTGAATTCAAAATTCAACTATAAATTTCGTTCGAAATATTCTCGGTATTTCTCGGTAACCGTGGTAACCACGTTTACCAGTCCCCCTCGGTAAAATTGCCTCATTCGGTAACCAAAACCTTGGTCTCCATACCTAGCACTGACTGGGCCTGCACGTGCTGTTGTGCTGGTTGATCCTGTCTACTTTGAGGTTGACCTCAAGGTGAGTGGAGCTGGGCAATCTGAGGATCAAGAGCTAATCTACGTAGCTTGTCCATTCAGGAACACCCAGCCGCCTGATTCATCCCTGTTTACGTCTGTCTACACCAACAAGATCAGCGCACTCGACTTGACATTTGGCCACATTGTTGGCTCAGTAGAGGCCTCGGTCAGTATGAAAGTCATCCATGGGCCATGGCTAGATGGTTTCCGAGGCTCTTTCGCTGCAAGAACTGCCAGCATAAATGACATGACAGTTTGGTTGCTTGAGATCGGTGATAATAACGGGTTGCCTCTTGCTGATGATGGCACGATCAAGCTTCAACGCCATGTTGTTTGTGCTGAACTTAAAAGACGAGAGTATCTGGAAGTTTCTGTCAGTGCTTATGGCGTCGGTGGGCAACGATTTGATGACGGTCTGCATTTTACACCTCAGGAACGCGGTAAACTTGAAGGTACACTTAATGTTGATTCATGTGAGATTGAGGTCACTGTGACCTGGTCCCTTATCAAGTATTGCTAGGAGGAATCTAACTTCAGTGGTGTGTCTGGCAGTCGACTGTTTACCCTACTGTCCAAATTCAATATGTTTGAAATGCTATTTTGTACTATTACCGTAATGACAATACATATTACATATTGTTGCATGTATGAACAAAGGTTTGATATGTTGTCGTTCAGTGTTTTGTGGTAAACGAATCGATTTTAATGCTTACTGGTACAGGCAAGTCACTGGTTTAGCTTCCTCTGCCAACTTCTCGGCTAAAAGCTGAAATCTTTTAGATCAACTGCTGCGATTTTATTAACAACCAGCACTCTAATGCCACCAAGGCCAGTGTACAAGGTCAACAAAAAAAAATGCATCTAGGCATGGTGTAAAAAACTGATACTCCCTTCGATCCACATTAATTCTCGCTCAAATGGATGTATCTACCACTGAAATATTTGTTAGATACATCCACCTCAGCGACAACTAATATGGATCAAAAGGAGTAAATAAAAAGTCCACATGTACCATGTGCCAAAATTGCACATTCAAATTCCACTCAAAGTTAGCTTCAAAAAAAAATCCACTCAAAGCTTAAGAAACAAAAAACATAATTCAGTCTATGAACAGTACCAAATTTAATTAGTTTGACTCACAGGAGCTACTCACCCATAAATCAATGTACTAAATGACTAATTCGCCCACTGAACCTGGAAAACTTATTTTGAATCTGGCCCCAACATTCATGCCTACCGAACTGACTACTATGCTACATGTAACCGCGCATTCCAACAAGGCTTGTTTGACCTATGCGGTCCATGATCGTCGGTCGTGCCGCCGACAATGCACGGCCTTGTCCCGCCTAACGGACAGGCGCGATAACACACATGACCCCTGGCTTTTAGATGGTAGACCATCCGAGAGCCTTCACATATCTGGTTCTCCGGGTAAATATTATTGGATAATGGAACCCAGCCAAGAACAACAGGGGTAAATCCACGTGGGAGGCACGAAAGGGGGGACGGCAGGCACCGAATAACCATCGACCCCAATGAGTATCCAGGCCCCCAGTCAAATTCAAAATCAAAGGCCCGAATTGATACCTCAATTGACTGAGAGCGCCCCAACCCCTTGGGAGCTTAGTGAATTTAAGGACAAGGATGTTAAAACAAAGTCATAACTCGCATCAATTTAAGAGTACATTACAAATCAGAATGTTTCAATTTGAAGGGAACATCTCAATTTGCAGCTTGGCGCGTCCGAAACACCTCTTTGGCAACCCCATAATACATTATTTTACCACCAAGCCAAACAAGAAAATTCCAGCCAACAGGAGATCCACCAACCACATAAGACCCTTGCACTGTTTTCACGAGGTGCTTTGGGTGATTTGCCATCTCACTGCTTAGGGTTCCCTTCCCCTCTGATATTTTCTCTGCTGCACTCGCTGAGTTATCACTTATCAGGCTTGGGTGGCCGGTGCACCATCATTTGCAATATTAGGAGGAACTGCAGGCTGACCTGTAGGAGGAACTTGATTTCTTTCTGCAGATGGAATTGGCTCTGTGGGCTCGTCCTTCACAGCTCCAGCTAAAGGCTTCTCTGACGGTTTCATGGATTCAGAAGAGACACCGAGATCAAGCCTCATTTTCTTGGAGAGTTCCATAACTGTCTTTATCTCTGATGAAACACAAAAAGGCAATGCATGTCAAGATCCAGCAAGTTAAAAGATAAAATGAAGAATGAAACATGATATACCTCTGGCGGTTTAATTAGTTATTTTCACAACCTGGGAAAGTTTTGTAAACATCTACCTTGGTATGTAGGAATTCCTTAACGGAAAAAATGGATAGAAATGAAACAATATTTTGTATGAGTTACAGTGTTGAAGAACATATTTTTGCATAACTAACACCGCCAAGAATCTAGAGCGACATGGTGCATAATAGGTTCGTCAAATGAAAAGGATGTTACTGCATAAACCCAATTTCTCACAGGTCAGTCATGAATGTAGAATCTAAGACATAAAGACAAGCTAATAGTTCATATGCTTCAATCTGCAGGACTGTATAACATAGACTGCATCAAGCTCAAAATGCAAATGCACAACTAGCTGATCCACACGCAAAAAGGATCAACAAACTACGCTTCGCAAGAACTTGATTATAGAACCAACAAAAGAAAGATCAGTGTGATTAGCTAAAGTCTCAACTGTTACACCTTGGAAGTGGAATTTACGTTGGATAAGATCAGTGTCCCTTATTCTCTCTTTCAAGTATTGCTTGGCACAAAAAAGCATGAGACAGCAAGTAACAGCTATGGTTCATCCACAGTATTGGTATATTTTATCCTAGCTCTCAAGCTTATGATATATTTCTAAAATGCATAAAATTATATTTGCTGGTAGTAACTAACCATTGAACAACAGCGCCAAACCAAATAGATACTTCTCCATAGACAGACCAATAAACTACTCAGAACCTATCAGGTACATCCCCTCCTTTCAGTGCTTATATACACCCCACGCTAAAAGAATACTCATCGGTTCAATCCTCAGCTTGTGGACTTCACCACATCTCCAGGTTAAGACAGCCCCCCTCTGCTGCCGGCAGTGTGGAAAGCATAACTGAGGATGCCTCTGAATGAAATCATGGTATGCAAAAGGGTTCATATTCAGATCCATGACCGAAGAACCTTTTGTTTCTCTATTTTTCTTTCCTGTACCCTAGGTCGTCTAAAATAACTGATGCCTTTCTGACATGGCATATGTTGAGAGAGAGAAAAATACCTCTCAGAATCTCGCGAGCAGCATCGCTCTTCCGAAAATCAGTAGCTTCGTGAACCTTAAAAACAGAGGTAAACAGCTCAGAGCAAATTACCAGCTCAACAATGCATACCAAATATTTCATCAAACATAAGCACGTGAGAGTTCAGATTGGTAGATTTCTCCTGCGGTCTTGCAGCCTAAATTTTGCCCACAACCCAAGTTTTCCTGAGGTTAAGAGAACAACTAGCTAGCCATTTCCACAATGCATAGCAACTGACTAGTATTGTGAAAAATATTACAGTGTGGCATGAGGGAGTGCGGACCTGGACGAAGCGGAGGCGGAGGTCGGCAACGGCGGCCCGGATCTTGTAGTAGGCGGAAGTGTGGAACCCCGCCTCCTCCAGCTTCCGCCTTTTCGGCGCAGGCGCATCGGGCTGAGGAGGAAAAGGAGGGGGGAAATGGGAGACCTTGGCCGCGATTTCCGGGGCTGGAGGAGGAGGAATTGGCCGACCGACGGTCTCGGCGGTTGCCGTCGGGGCGGCCATGTGGTAAGGACTATGAGAGACCTTGGCCGCAGGCTCCGTCGTTATTGGAGGAGGAGGTGGTGGCGGAGCGGCGGTGTCGGCTGCTGCGGTTGAAGGGGCTGGAGCTGGCGGCGGCGGCGCGGCGGTGTCGGCGGCTGCGGTCGGAGGGACTGGTGCAGGCGGCGGCGGGGCGGAGGTGTCGGCTGCTGCGGTCGGAGCAACCATATCAGAAGGGGCAAGAGAGACTTTCGCCGCGGGCTCCGGGGCAACTGGAGTCAGCGGGGCGGCGGCGGTGTCGGCGGCTGCCGTCGGAGTGGCCATGTCACGGTGCGGCTAGGTGAATGTTATTTTCGACTGCCGGCGGCGGCGTGCTTGGCCTGGCCTGGATCTCGGCTTCGGTGTGCGTCTGGTATCGATCCAAGCTACTAGACCCGCGGGCAGCCTTTTTCACCGGTATTTTTTTTTTTACCCAAACGATAGATGTTTTTTTTTAGACAAGATAGATGATAAGTGCCACAGGCACGAAGCAAATCCGGTCCTGATATTTTTTACAACTAAAATTACCATTCAAAAAAAAACCTAAATGAAAACTGAAAATTGTTATCCGAAAAGAAAGTAGTCATGAAAAACTAACGTTGTCATCCTCGCGTCACTAAATTTGTCATCAAAAACGTTTGAAGTTGACATGTGTTCGTGCCACACGTGTGACACTAATTAGGGTCATTTTCTAAAGCTTGAAGGCCTAAAATTTATGGGAAACGCTTACCATTACCCGAAATGACACACGCATCAGCCTCCTTTGTGGCCGTCGGATATCATTTGATCGGATGGCTTGGGCAGCAGCCTATTTTCATATTATAGGTTTACAACTGAGCCACTGTAGCAATCTCCCCCACCAATAGTTGTTGCGGGATCCCGATCTCATGTGACTGGTTGACTACCTCCTTCGTACTCAGGTGTTTTTCGTGGGGTCACTCGACGGCGGGGCAGTTGCGACATCTTTCATTGCATCTGCAACATCATCCATGTTGCATTCAACAGCATCATCTATATGTGCAAAAAGTGAAAAACAATATACAACACAACCACTATTGCAAATATTTTCCGCAACATGAGCTCTTTGCAGAAAATACCGCAACATCGTCTTTGTTGCAGTGATAAGGATGTGGCTGGATCATTGATGATGCCATATCTAGCCGCTGTCAAAGTGGCGGGTCTTTTGAAAAGATCGTCGGCCAACGCATAGCAGGGCCCAAAATTTATGCGGTATGATGCAATCTTTATGTTAGTGCATAATCCTAGGTATAAATTCATACAACGGACTGTTATGCAATCCTAGCTCTGCTGCATCGCCTGCTCCTACTGGATACAACGGACTGTTATACATGGAAGTTTCCTCCTACTGGATGCGCGGATTAATGTGGACGGTGGACGGTGGTGTTTCTAGGATGGGATCTAGTTGTGTTGTTGCGGACTTTTGTCGTGATGACCATCGATTATTTTAGGAGCGTCGACCCTAGTTATTCCGGGTGTAACAATCCTGCAACTTTGGAGGCTCTTGCTTGTCAGGAGGGGTTGGATTTGGCGATGGAGTTTTATCTCTAGAACTGATTGCTTGAACATCGCCAACGACATCATTGCAAATACGAAAGGGAAATATGAGTCATCAAGGAGTGTAATACTTGTATGTCATCATTTACCTCTTCTAACTTTGCTCATGAATAAAGAGGCTCAAATTATGATGCCCACAATCTAGTTGGGTTTGCTTCTTCTTTAGATCTAGGGTGCCACACATGGCTTGGTGTTCCCCATGATTAGTTTTGTATCCCGATGATTATTAATCAATAAAACCTAGTGAGTTGTGTTAAAAGAAACTAGGGTCATGGCTCCTCTTGGCACGGTGGCCGGTGTTGAGAAATTTTCCCCTGTCACTCAATTCTATGCACAATATCATATTCGAACCAATCAGGAGGATCCTCACATCCCTTCCCAGTCTTGGCGTGTGTTGTCGTCGTACCATGGGTTGGTTCTAGGGTTCATGAGCCTGAGGTAGATCGTTTCTTCGAGCAAGTGAAACAGATATGAGTACAGAGGCGTCGACGGCAGGGACGACCATGGATGACGTCTAGGAGATGATGGGGTTGAAGGAGGATGATGACATGGTGTGTGAAGAGGAAGAGGTGCCGACAGATACTGTAGTGAGATGGATGGCCATAGCTCGAGCCTACACGAAGAAAACATATAGTCAATACTTGCATGGGATCTTGTCCAATATGTCAACATTTGCCCACTGGAAAATAATCTATATACTTTACAATTTTCTTGTCTCGGTTACTGGGAACAGGTGATAGAGTGAGGACCATGGACTTTCAGAGGGAATTCATAAATACTTGCTCCTGATGATGGGTCCTCCAAACCATCATCTATTAGTCTTGACAAGACCAGTATATGGATCCAAATCCATGACCTACCTGATGGTTTCCCTGCTATGGTGAAATCGCTTGCTGCCAAGTTGGGACAGCTTGTGTTCGTGGAGACTTATTCCCATGACTTGTCTGCAACTTCTTCAGGGCCATGGTAAAGATCAATGTTAACAAGCCTCTCAAGAACATTGTTTCTATGGTCAAGGGCGGCAAGAAACATATTTTTCGGGTTAAGTATGGACATTTGCATGATTGGCGTGCGATTTGTGGTCATCTTAACCATATGTTGAAGGAGCATGGGTATGGCATTCGCCCTCCAAAGGCGTTGTCTTTTAAGAACCTTCATGCAACATGGTTCATGGGGCCGGGTCTAGGCAATGGCAGAGGCCGTCGGATTGGTAGAGGAAGAGATAGCATGTCAGGGAGAGGAAGAGGAGTAGCTGGTGACTTCAAGTCAAAGGACTTGACGTGGACATGGATGATGTTGATCTGACAAGAAAGACAGGGGCCGATTTGATTGTTGGCGGTACACCTCCTGGAACTGTTGCCCTTCCTGCTGGCCGCAGAAGGGGCACTCTTGCGTTGCCAGCGGCACCAGCTGCACCAGCAATTCCGCCATGCTCTAACCACATGTGCATTGGAAGAGTCCTTAGAAAACTTTGTATTCAGCTTGGGATTTTAACTTAGCACTTTAGCTATATGTAGGTTGCCCCAAAATGAATTTGGGCCAGTCGATTTGAGCCATTGATTTCTGCTTTAAGATTCATGTTTTTTTTTGTTTTTTCCATGTTGTGTTGATACGTCTCCAACGTATCTATAACTTTTTATTGTTCCATGCTATTATATCTGTTTTGGATGTTTAATGAGCTTTAATATACTCTTTTATATTATTTTTGGGACTAACCTATTAATCGAAGGCCCAGTGCAAATTGTTGTTTTTTTGCCTATTTCAGTGTTTCGCAGAAAAGAAATATCAAACGGAATCCAAACGGAACGAAACCTTCGCGAGGATCTTTCTAGGAACAAACGCAATCCAGAAGACTTGGAGTGGAAGTCAAGGAAGCAACGAGGCAGCCACGAGGCAGGAGGGCGCGCCCAGGGGGGTAGGCGCGCCCCCACCCTCGTGGGCCCCTCGTAGCTCCACCGACCTACTTCTTTCGCCTATATATACTCTTATACCGTGAAAACATCTAGGGGGCCACGAAACCACTTTTCCATCGCCGCAACCTTCTGTACCCGTGAGATCCCATCTTGGGGCCTTTTCCGGCGATCTGCCGGAGGGGGATTCGATCACGGAGGGCTTCTACATCAACACCATAGTCTCTCCGATGACGTGTGAGTAGTTTACCACAGACCTTCATGTCCATAGTTATTAGCTAGATGGCTTTTTCTCTCTCTTTGGTTCTCAATACAAAGTTCTCCTCGATGTTCTTGGAGATCTATTCGATGTAATACTTTTTGCGGTGTGTTTGTCGAGATCCGATGAATTGTGGGTTTATGATCAAGATTATCTATGAATAATATTTGATTCTTCTCTGAATTCTTATATGCATGATTTGATATCTTTGCAAGTCTCTTCGAATTATCGATTTAGTTTGGCCTACTAGATTGATCTTTCTTGCAATGGGAGAAGTGCTTGCTACCTCTTGAGCACTGTGTTGGTTTTCCCTTGAAGAGGAAAGGGTGATGCAGTAAAGTAGCGTAAGTATTTCCCTCAGTTTTTGAGAACCAAGGTATCAATCCAGTAGGAGACCACGTTCAAGTCCCACGTACCTACACAAACAAATAAGAACCTTGCAATGAACGTGATAAAGGGGTTGTCAATCCCTTCACGGCCACTTGCAAAAGTGAGATCTGATAGAGATGATAAGATAATATTTGTGGTATTTTTATGATAAAGACTAAAAGTAAAGAAAGCAAAATAAACGGTAATAGAAATAACGATAGATCAATATAATAGAGAATAGACCCGGGGGCCATAGGTTTCACTAGTGGCTTCTCTCAAGAGCATAAGTATTACGGTGGGTGAACAAATTACTGTCGAGCAATTGATAGAATTGAGCATAGTTATGAGAATATCTAGGTATGATCATGTATATAGGCATCACGTCCGTGACAAGTAGACCGACTCCTGCCTGCATCTACTACTATTACTCCACACATCGACCGCTATCCAGCATGCATCTAGAGTATTAAGTTCATAAGAACAGAGTAACGCTTTAAGCAAGACGACATGATGTAGAGGGATAAACTCAAGCAATATGATATAAACCCCATCTTTTTATCCTCGATGGCAACAATACAATACGTGTCGTTTCCCCTTCTGTCACTGGGATCGAGCACCGCAAGATTGAACCCAAAGCTAAGCACTTCTCCCATTGCAAGAAAGATCAATCTAGTAGGCCAAACCAAACTGACAATTCGAAGAGACTTGCAAAAGATAACAAATCATACATAAAAGAATTCAGAGGAGATTCAAATATTGTTCATAGATAATCTTGATCATAAACCCACAATTCATCAGATCTCGACAAACACACCGCAAAAGAAGATTACACCGAATAGATCTCTAAGAGAATCGAGGAGAACTTTGTATTGAGATCCAAAGAGAGAGAAGAAGCCATCTAGCTAATAACTATGGACCCGAAGGTCTGATGTAAACTACTCACACATCATCGGAGAGGCTATGGTGTTGATGTAGAAGCTCTCCGTGATCAATGCCCCCTCCGGCGAAGCGCCAGAAAAAGCCCCAAGATGGGATCTCACGGGTACAGAGAGTTGCGGCGGTGGAAATAGGGTTTCGGCTCCTGTTCTGATGTTTCCAGGGTATATGAGTATATATAGGCGAAAGAGGTCGGTCAGGAGAGCTACGAGGGGGCCACGAGAGTGGGGGCGTGTCCAGGGGGACAGGCGCGCCTCCCTGCCTCGTGGCCTCCTCGTTGATTGCTTGACGTCCACTCCAAGTCCTCTGGATCACGTTTGTTCCGAAAATCACGTTCCCGAAGGTTTCATTCCGTTTGGACTCCATTTGATATTCCTTTCCTTCGAAACACTGAAATAGGCAATAAACAGCAATTTGGGCTGGGCCTCCGGTTAATAGGTTAGTCCCAAAAATAATATAAAAGTGTATAATAAAGCTCATTGAACATCCAAAACAGATAATATAATAGCATGGAACAATAAAAAATTATAGATACGTTGGAGACGTATCAAGCATCCCCAAGCTTAATTCCTGCTCTTCCTCGAGTAGGTAAATGATAAAAACAGAATTTTTGATGTGGAATGCTACTTAGCATAATTTTCAATGTAATTTTTTTATTGTGGCATGAATATTTAGATCCGAAAGATTCAAGATAAAATTTTAATGTTGACATAAAAACAATAATACTTCAAACGTGCTAACCAAGCAATTATGTCTTATCAAAATAACATAGCCAAAGAAAGCTTATCCCTACAAAATCATATAGTTAGGCCATGCTTCAATTTCGTCACACAAAACGTTCTCATCATGCATAACCCCGATGACAAGCCGAGCAATTGGTTCAGAATTTTTAACGCGCTTCAGCCTTTTCAACCCTTACGCAATACATGAGCGCAAGCCATGGATATAGCACTATTGGTGGAATAAAGTATAATGATGGGGGTTATGTGAGAAGACAAAAAGGTAGAAAGTCTCACATTGACGCGGTTAATCAATAGGCTATGGAGATGCCCATCAATTGATGTCAATGTGAGGAGTAGGGATTGCCATGCAACGGATGCACTAGAGCTATAAATATATGAAAGCTCAACAAAAGAAACTAATGTTGGGGAACATAGCAGAAATTCAAAATTCTACGCATCACCAAGATCAATCTATGGAGTAATCTAGCAACGAGGGGAAGGGGAGTGCATCTACATGCCCTTGTAGATCGCGAGCGGAAGCGTTCAAGAGAACGGGGTTGATGGAGTCGTACTCGTCGTGATCCAAATCACCGATGATCCTAGCGCCGAACGGACGGCACCTCCGCGTTCAACACACGTACGGAGCAGCGACGTCTCCTCCTTCTTGATCCAGCAAGGGGGAGGAGAGGTTGATGGAGATCCAGCAGCACGACGGCGTGGTGGTGGAAGTAGCGGGATTCCAACAGGGCTTCGCCAAGCGCTGCGGGAGGAGGGAGATGTGTCACGGGAGGGAGAGGGAGGCGCCAGGGCTTGTGTTTTGCTGCCCTCCCTCCCCCCACTATATATAGGGCCAAGGGAGAGGGGGGCGCAGCCTTGGCCCTTCCTCCAAGGAAGGGTGCGGCCAGGGAGGAGTCCTTCCTCCCCAAGGCACCTCGGAGGTGCCTTCCCCCTTTAGGACTCTCCATTTATCTTATCTCTTGGCGCATGGGCCTCTTGGGGCTGGTTCCCTTGGCCCATATAGGCCAAGGCGCACCCCCTACAGCCCATGTGGCCCCCCGGGGCTGGTGGACCCCCTTGGGACCTCGGACCCCTTTCGGCACTCCCGGTACAATACCGATAAAGTGCGAAACTTTTCCGGCGACCAAAATAAGACTTCCCATATATAAATCTTTACCTCCGGACCATTCCGGAACTCCTCGTGACGTCCGGGATCTCATCCGGGACTCCGAACAACTTTCAGGTTACCGCATACTAATATCTCTATAACCCTAGCGTCACCGAACCTTAAGTGTGTAGACCCTACGGGTTCGGGAGACAGGCAGACATGACCGAGACGACTCTCCGGTCAATAACCAACAGCGGGATCTGGATACCCATGTTGGCTCCCACATGCTCCTCGATGATCTCATCGGATGAACCACGATGTCGAGGATTCAATCAATCCCGTATACAATTCCCTTTGTCTAATGGTATGGTACTTGCCCGAGATTCGATCGTCGGTATCCTGATACCTTGTTCAATCTCGTTACCGGCAAGTCTCTTTACTCGTTCCGTAACTCACATCATCCCGTGATCAACTCCTTGGTCACATTGTGCACATTATGATGATGTCCTACCGAGTGGGCCCAGAGATACCTCTCCGTTTACACGGAGTGACAAATCCCAGTCTCGATTCGTGCCAACCCAACAGACACTTTCGGAGATACCTGTAGTGCACCTTTATAGCCACCCAGTTACATTGTGACGTTTGGTACACCCAAAGCATTCCTACGGTATCCGGGAGTTACACAATCTCATGGTCTAAGGAAATGATACTTGACATTAAAAAAGCTCTAGAAAAACGAACTACACGATCTTGTCCTAGGATTAGGATTGGGTCTTGTCCATCACATCATTCTCCTAATGATGTGATCCCGTTATCAACGACATCCAATGTCCATGGTCAGGAAACCATAACCATCTATTGATCAACGAGCTAGTCAACTAGAGGCTTACTAGGGACATGGTGTTGTCTATGTATCCACACATGTATTTGAGTTTCCTATCAATACAATTCTAGCATGGATAATAAACGATTATCATGAACTAGGAAATATAATAATAACCAATTTATTATTGCCTCTAGGGCATATTTCCAACAACTAAGTGGGTGTGCATCCAACTTGCTTGCTCACGAAGACCTAGGGCATTTTGTGGAAGCCCATCATTGGAATATACAAGCCAAGTTCTATAATGAAAAATTCCCACTAGTATATGAAAGTGACAACATAGGAGACTCTCTATCATGAAGATCACGGTGCTACTTTGAAGCACAAGTGTGTAAAAAGGATAGTAACATTGTCCCTTCTCTCTTTTTCTCTCAATTTTTTTGGCCTTCTCTTTTTTTTTCTTTGGCCTCTTTTTTTTCTTCTTTTTTTTTCTTAGTCCGGAATCTCATCCCGACTTGTGGGGGAATCATAGTCTCCATCATCCTTTCCTCACATGGGACAATGCTCTAATAATGATGATCATCACACTTTTAATTACTTACAACTCAAGAATTACAACTCAACGCTTAGAACAAAATATGACTCTATGTGAATGCCTCCGGCGGTGTACCGGGATATGCAATGAATCAAGAGTGACATGTATAAAAAATTATGAATGGTGGCTTTGCCACAAATACAATGTCAACTACATGATCATGCAAAGCAATATGACAATGATGAAGCGTGTCATAATAAATGAAACGGTGGAAAGTTGCATGGGAATATATCTCGGAATGCCTATGGAATGCCATGATAGGTAGGTATGGTGGCGGTTTTGAGGAATATATAAGGAGGTTTATGTGTGATAGAGCGTATCATATCACGGGGTTTGTGTTGGGGAACGTAGCAATAATTCAAATTTTTCTACGCATCACCAAGAACAATCTATGGAGTCTTCTAGCAACGAGAGGGAAAAGAGTGCATCTACATACCCTTGTAGATTGCGAGCGGAAGCGTTCAAGTGAACGGGGTTGATGGAGTCGTACTCGTCATGATCCAAATCACCGATGACCGAGCGCCGAACGGACGGCACCTCCGCGTTCAACACACGTACGGTTGGGAAGACGTCTCCTCCTTCTTGATCCAGCAAGGGGGAAGGAGAGGTTGATGGAGATCCAGCAGCACGACGGCGTGGTGGTGGAAGTAGCGGGATTCCAACAGGGCTTCGCCAAGCGCTGCGGGAGAAGGGAGATGTGTCACGGGAGGGAAAGGGAGGCGCCAGGGCTTGGGGTGCTGCTCCCATGCGCCTCCCCACTATATATAGGGGTGGAGGGGGCTGGTTTCTTGCCCTCCAAGTCCATTGGGGCGTTGGCAAAGGTGGGGGAAAGAAATCCCATCATTTCCCTTCCCACCGATTGTTATCCCCCCTTTTTAGGGATCTTGATCTTATCCCTTCGGGATATGATCTTATTCCTTCTAAGGTGGGATCTTGGTGCGCCTTGACCAGGGGTGTGGGGCCTTGCCCCCACTACCCACGTTCATGTGGGTCCCCCCATGCAGGTGGGCCCCACTTTGGAACCTTCTAGAACCTTCCCGGTACAATACCGAAAAATCCCGAACATTTTCCGGTGGCCAAAATAGGACTTCCCATATATAAATCTTTACCTCCAGACCATTCCGGAACTCCTCATGATGTCCGGGATCTCATCCGGGACTCCGAACGACTTTCGGATTTCCGCATACTAATATCTCTACAACCCTAGCGTCACCGAACCTTAAGTGTGTAGACCCTACGGGTTCGGGAGACATGCAGACATGACCGAGACGACTCTCCGGTCAATAACCAACAGCGGGATCTGGATACCCATGTTGGCTCCCACATGTTCCACGATGATCTCATCGGATGAACCACGATGTCGAGGATTCAATCAATCCCGTATACAATTCCCTTTGTCAATCGGTACGTTACTTGCCCGAGATTCGATCGTCGGTATCCCAATACCTTGTTCAATCTCGTTACCGGCAAGTCACTTTACTCGTACCGTAATGCATGATCCCGTGACCAAACACTTGGTCACATTGAGCTCATTATGATGATGCATTACCGAGTGGGCCCAGAGATACCTCTCCGTCATACGGAGTGACAAATCCCAGTCTCGATTCGTGCCAACCCAACATACACTTTCGGAGATACCTGTAGTGCACCTTTATAGCCACCCAGTTACGTTGTGACGTTTGGTACACCCAAAGCATTCCTACGGTATCCGGGAGTTGCACAATCTCATGGTCTAAGGAAATGATACTTGACATTAGAAAAGCTCTAGCAAACGAACTACACGATCTTGTGCTATGCTTAGGATTGGGTCTTGTCCATCACATCATTCTCCTAATGATGTGATCCCGTTATCAATGACATCCAATGTCCATGGTCAGGAAACCATAACCATCTATTGATCAACGAGCTAGTCAACTAGAGGCTTACTAGGGACATGTTGTGGTCTATGTATTCACACATGTATTACGGTTTCCAGTTAATACAATTATAGCATGAACAACAGACAATTATCATGAACAAGGAAATACAATAATAACCATTTTATTATTGCCTCTAGGGCATATTTCCAACAGTCTCCCACTTGCACTAGAGTCAATAATCTAGTTCACATCACCATGTGATTAACACTCAAAGTTCACTAGAGTCAATAATCTAGTCCACATCACCATGTGATTAACACTCAATGAGTTCTAGGGTTTGATCATGTTATGCTTACGAGAGAGGTTTTAGTCAACGGGTCTGCAACATTCAGATCCGTGTGTGCTTTACAACTCTCTATGTCATCTTGTAGATGTAGCTACCACGCGCTACTTGGAGCTATTCCAAATAACTGCTCTACTATACGAATCCGGTTTACTACTCAGAGTCATCCGGATTAGTGTCAAAGTTTGCATCGACGTAACCCTTTACGACGAACTGTTTTACCACCTCCATAATCGAGAAAATTCCTTAGTCCACTAGATACTAAGGATAAGTTCGACCGCTGTCATGTGATCCATTCCCGGATCACTATTGTACCCCTTGACTAACTCATGGCAAGGCACACTTCAGGTGCGGTACATAGCATAGCATACTGTAGAGCCTACGTCTAAAGCATAGGGGACGACCTTTGTCCTTTCTCTCTCTTCTTCCGTGGTCAGGTCTTGAGACTTAATACTCACACCTTGTAACACGACCAAGAACTCCTTCTTTGCTGATCTATTTTGAACTCCTTCAAAATCTTGTCACGGTATGTATTCATTTGAAAGTACTATTAAGCGTTTTTGATCTATCCTTATAGATCTTGATGCTCAATGTTCAAGTAGCTTAATCCAGGTTTTGCATTGAAAAACACTTTTCAAATAACCCTGGATGCTTTCCAGAAATTCTACATCATTTCTGATCAACAATATGTTAACAACATATACTCATCAAAAATTCTATAGTGCTCCCACTCACTTCTTTGGAAATACAAGTTTCTCATGAACCTTGTATAAACCCAAAATCTTTGATCATCTCATCAAAGCGTTCATTCCAACTCCGAGATGCTTACTCCAATCCTTAGAAGGATTGCTGGAGCTTTGCATACTTGTTAGCATCTTTCAGGATTGACAAAACCTTCTGGTTGTATCACATACAACCTTTCCTCAAGAAAATCGTCGAGGAAACAATGTTTTGACATCCTATCTGCAAGATTTCATAAATAATGCAGTAACTGCTAATATAATTCTAACAGACTCTTAGCATCGCTACGAGTGAGAAAGTCTCATCGCAGTCAACTCCTTGAACTTGCCGGAAAACATCTTAACGACAAGTCGAGCTTTCTTAATGGTGACACTTACCATCATTGTCTGTCTTCCCTTTAAAATCCATCTGTACCCAACAGCCTTACGACCATCAAGTAGTTCTTTCAAAGTCTATACTTTGTTTTCATACATGGATCCTCTCAGATTTTATGGCCTCAAGCCATTCGTCGGAATCCGGGCCCACCATCACTTCTCCATAGCTCGTAGGTTCATTGTTGTCTAGCAACATGACTTCCAAGACAGGATTACGTACCACTCTGTAGTACGCATCCTTGTCGTCCTATGAGGTTTGGTAGTGACTTGATCTGAAGTTTCATGATCACTATCATAAGCTTCCACTTCAATTGGTGTAGGTGCCACAGGAACAACTTCCTGTGCCCTGCTACACATTAGTTGAAGTGACGGTTCAATGAACTCATCAAGTCTCCACCATCCTCCCACTCAATTCTTTCGAGAGAAACTTTTCCTCGAGAAAGGACCCGTTTCTAGAAACAATCACTTTTGCTTCCAGATCTTAAATAGGAGGTATACCCAACTGTTTTGGGTATTCTATGAAGATGCATTTATCCGCTTTGGGTTCGAGCTTATCAGCCTGAAACTTTTTCACATAAGCGTCGCAGCCCCAAACTTTTAAGAGACGACAGCTTAGGTTTCTCTAAACCATAGTTCATACGGTGTCGTCTCAACGGAATTGCGTGGTGCCCTATTTAAAGTGAATGTGATTGTCTCTAATGCCTAACCCATAAACGATAGTTGTAATTCGATAAGAGACATCATGGTATGCACCATATCCAATAGGGTGCAGTTATGATGTTCGGACACACCATCACAATATGGTGTTCCAGGCGGTATTAGTCGTGAAACAATTTCCACAATTTCTTAATTGTGTGCCAAACTCGTAACTCAGATATTCATCTCTATGATCATATCACAGACATTTTATCCTCTTGTCATGACGATCTTCAACTTCACTCTGAAATTACTTGAACCTTTCAATAATTCAGACTTGTGTTTCATCAAGTAAATATTCTCAGCATCTACTCAAATCATCTGTGAAGTAAGAACATAACGATATCCACCGCGTGCCTCAGCACTCATTGGACTGCACACATCAAATGTACTACTTCCAACAAGTTGCTCTCTTGTTCCATCTTACTGAAAATGAGGCCTTTCAGTCATCTTGCCCATGTGGTATGATTTGCATGTCTCAAGTGATTCAAAATCAAGTGAGTCCAAATGATCCATCTGTATGGACTTTCTTCATGCATATATACTAATAGACATGGTTCGCATGTCTCAATCTTTTCAAAAATGAGTGAGTCCAAAGATCCATCAACATGGAGCTTCTTCATGCGTTTTATACCAATACGACTCAAGTGGCAGTGCCACAAGTATGTGGTACTATCATTACTATCTTATATCTTTTGGCACGAACATGTGTATCACTACGATCGAGATTCAATAAACCATTCATTTTAGGTGCAAGACCATTGTGTTGGAGATCGTTGCAGAATTTTAAAATTTTCTACGCATCACCAAGATCCATCTATGGAGTTTACTAGCAACGAGAAGGAAGGAGTGCATCTACATACCCTTGTAGATCGCGAGCGGAAGCGTTCAAGTGAACGGGGTTGATGGAGTCGTACTCGTCGTGATCCAAATCACCGATGACCGAGCGCCAAACGGACGGCACCTCCGCGTTCAACACACGTACGGAGTAGCGACGTCTCCTCCTTCTTGATCCAGCAAGGGGGAAGGAGAGGTTGATGGAGATCCAGCAGCACGACGGCGTGGTGGTGGAAGTAGCGGGGATCCCGGCGGGGCTTCGCCAAGCGCAAGCGGGAGGGAGAGGTGTCACGAGAGGGAGAGGGAGGCGCCAAGGGCTGTGGTGCCGCTGCCCTCCCTCCCCCCACTATTTTTAGGGGCCCTGGGGGGGGCGCCGGCACCCTGGAGATCCCATCTGAGGGGGGGCGGCGGCCAAGGGGGTGGCTTGCCCCCCAAGTCAAGTGGGGCGCCCCCCCACCCCCAGGGTTTCCAACCCTGGGCGCAGGGGAGGCCCAAGGGGGGCGCACCAGCCCACCAGTGGCTGGTTCCCCTCCCCACTTCAGCCCATGGGGCCCTCCGGGATATGTGGCCCCACCCGGTGGACCCCCGGGACCCTTCCGGTGGTCCCGGTACAATACCGATAACCCCCGAAACTTTCCCGGTGGCCGAAACTGGACTTCCTATATATAATTCTTCACCTCCGGACCATTCCGGAACTCCTCGTGATGTCCGGGATCTCATCCGGGACTCCGAACAACTTTCGGGTTTCCGGATACTAATATCTCTACAACCCTAGCGTCACCGAACCTTAAGTGAGTAGACCCTACGAGTTCGGGAGACATGCACACATGACCGAGACGACTCTCCGGTCAATAACCAACAGCGGGATCTGGATACCCATGTTGGCTCCCACATGTTCCAGATGATCTCATCGGATGAACCACGATGTTGAGGATTCAATCAATCCCGTATACAATTCCCTTTGTCAATCGGTACGTTACTTGCCCGAGACTCGATCGTCGGTATCCCAATACCTCGTTCAATCTCGTTACCGGCAAGTCACTTTACTCGTACCGTAATGCATGATCCCGTGACCAACCACTTGGTCACCTTGAGCTCATTATGATGATGCATTACCGAGTGGGCCCAGAGATACCTCTCCGTCATACGGAGTGACAAATCCCAGTCTTGATCCGTGTCAACCCAACAGATACTTTCAGAGATACCTGTAGTGTACCTTTATAGTCACCCAGTTATGTTGTGACGTTTGGTACACCCAAAGCACTCCTACGGCATCCGGGAGTTACACGATCTCATGGTCTAAGGAAATGATACATGACATTGGAAAAGCTCTAGCAAACGAACTACACGATCTTTGTGCTATGCTTAGGATTGGGTCTTGTCCATCACATCATTCTCCTAATGATGTGATCCCGTTATCAATGACATCCAATGTCCATAGTCAGGAAACCATGACTATCTGTTGATCAACGAGCTAGTCAACTAGAGGCTTACTAGGGACACGTTGTGGTCTATGTATTCACACATGTATTACGATTTCCGGATAACACAATTATAGCATGAACAATAGACAATTATCATGAACAAGGAAATATAATAATAACCATTTTATTATTGCCTCTAGGGCATATTTCCAACAGTCTCCCACTTGCACTAGAGTCAATAATCTAGTTACATTGTGATGAATCGAACACCCATAGAGTTCTGGTGTTGATCATGTTTTGCTCTAGGGAGAGGTTTAGTCAACGGATCTGCTACATTCAGGTCCGTATGTACTTTACAAATATCTATGTCTCCATTTTGAACACTTTCACGAATGGAGTTGAAGCGACGCTTGATATGCCTGGTCTTCCTGTGAAACCTGGGCTCCTTGGCAAGGGCAATAGCTCCAGTGTTGTCACAGAAGAGAGTCATCGGGCCCGACGCATTGGGAATCACCCCTAGGTCGGTAATGAACTCCTTCATCCAGATTGCTTCTTGCGCTGCCTCTGAGGCCGCCATGTACTCCGCTTCACATGTAGATCCCGCCACGACGCTTTGCTTGCAACTGCACCAGCTTACTGCCCCTCCATTCAAAATATACACGTATCCGGTTTGTGACTTAGAGTCATCCAGATCTGTGTCGAAGCTAGCGTCGACGTAACCCTTTACGACGAGCTCTTCGTCACCTCCATAAACGAGAAACATATCCTTAGTCCTCTTCAGGTACTTCAGGATATTCTTGACCGCTGTCCAGTGTTCCATGCCGGGATTACTTTGGTACCTTCCTACCAAACTTACGGCAAGGTTTACATCAGGTCTGGTACACAGCATGGCATACATAATAGACCCTATGGCCGAGGCATAGGGGATGACACTCATCTTTTCTCTATCTTCTGCCGTGGTCGGGCATTGAGCCGTGCTCAATTGCACACCTTGCAATACAGGCAAGAACCCCTTCTTGGACTGATCCATATTGAACTTCTTCAATATCTTGTCAAGGTACGTACTCTGTGAAAGACCAATGAGGCGTCTTGATCTATCTCTATAGATCTTGATGCCTAATATATAAGCAGCTTCTCCAAGGTCCTTCATTGAAAAACACTTATTCAAATAGGCCTTTATACTTTCCAAGAATTCTATATCATTTCCCATCAATAGTATGTCATCCACATATAATATGAGAAATGCTACAGAGCTCCCACTCACTTTCTTGTAAACACAGGCTTCTCCATAAGTCTGTGTAAACCCAAACGCTTTGATCATCTCATCAAACGAATGTTCCAACTCCGAGATGCTTGCACCAGCCCATAGATGGAGCGCTGGAGCTTGCATACCTTGTTAGCATTCTTAGGATCGACAAAACCTTCCGGCTGCATCATATACAATTCTTCCTTAAGAAAGCCGTTAAGGAATGCCGTTTTGACGTCCATTTGCCATATCTCATAATCATAGAATGCGGCAATTGCTAACATGATTCGGACGGACTTCAGCTTCGCTACGGGTGAGAAAGTCTCATCGTAGTCAACCCCTTGAACTTGTCGATAACCCTTAGCGACAAGTCGAGCCTTATAGATGGTCACATTACCATCCGCGTCTGTCTTCTTCTTAAAGATCCATTTATTTTCTATGGCTCGCCGATCATCGGGCAAGTCAGTCAAAGTCCATACTTCGTTTTCATACATGGATCCTATCTCGGATTGCATGGCTTCAAGCCATTTGTTGGAATCCGGGCCCGCCATCGCTTCTTCATAGTTCGAAGGTTCACCGTTGTCTAACAACATGATTTCCAGGACAGGGTTGCCGTACCACTCTGGTGCGGAACGTGTCCTTGTGGACCTACGAAGTTCAGCAGTAACTTGATCCGAAGCTTCATGATCATCATCATTAACTTCCTCCCCAGTCGGTGTAGGCACCACAGGAACATCTTCCCGCGCTGCGCTACTTTCCGGTTCGGAAGGGGTGACTATCACCTCATCAAGTTCCACTTTCCTCCCACTTATTTCTTTCGAGAGAAACTCTTTCTCCAGAAAGGACCCGTTCTTGGCAACAAAGATCTTGCCTTCGGATCTGAGGTAGAAGGTATACCCAATGGTTTCCTTAGGGTATCCTATGAAGACGCATTTTTCCGACTTGGGTTCGAGCTTTTCAGGTTGAAGTTTCTTGACATAAGCATCGCATCCCCAAACTTTTAGAAACGACAGCTTAGGTTTCTTCCCAAACCATAATTCATACGGTGTCGTCTCAACGGATTTCGACGGAGCCCTATTTAAAGTGAATGCGGCAGTCTCTAAAGCATAGCCCCAAAATGAGAGCGGTAGATCGGTAAGAGACATCATAGATCGCACCATATCCAATAGAGTGCGATTACGACGTTCGGACACACCATTTCGCTGAGGTGTTCCAGGCGGCGTGAGTTGTGAAACTATTCCACATTTCCTTAAGTGTGTGCCAAATTCGTGACTTAATATTCCCCACCACGATCTGCTCGTAGGAACTTTATTTTCCTGTCACGTTGATTCTCAACCTCACTCTGAAATTCCTTGAACTTTTCAAAGGTTTCAGACTTGGGTTTCATTAGGTAGACATACCCATATCTACTTAAGTCATCAGTGAGAGTGAGAACATAACGATAGCCTCCGCGAGCCTCAACACTCATTGGACTGCACACATCAGTATGTATGATTTCCAATAAGTTGGTTGCTCGCTCCATTGTTCCGGAGAACGGAGTCTTGGTCATTTTCCCATGAGGCATGGTTCGCATGTGTGAAATGATTCATAATCGAGAGACTCTAAAAGTCCATCAGCATGGAGCTTCTTCATGCGCTTGACACCAATGTGACCAAGGCGGCAGTGCCACAAGTATGTGGGACTATCGTTATCAACTTTACATCTTTTGGTATTCACACTATGAATATGTGTAACATCACGTTCGAGATTCATTAAGAATAAACCATTGACCAGCGGGGCATGACCATAAAACATATCTCTCATATAAATAGAACAACCATTATTCTCGGATTTAAATGAGTAGCCATCTCGAATTAAACGAGATCCTGATACAATGTTCATGCTCAAAGCTGGCACTAAATAACAATTATTGAGGTTTAAAACTAATCCCGTAGGTAAATGTAGAGGTAGCGTGCCGACGGCGATCACATCGACCTTGGAACCATTCCCGACGCGCATCGTCACCTCGTCCTTCGCCAGTCTCCGCTTATTCCGCAGCTCCTGTTTTGAGTTACAAATATGAGCAACCGCACCGGTATCAAATACCCAGGAGCTACTACGAGTACTGGTAAGGTACACATCAATTACATGTATATCACATATACCTTTGGTGTTGCCGGCCTTCTTGTCCGCTAAGTATTTGGGGCAGTTCCGCTTCCAGTGACCACTTCCCTTGCAATAAAAGCACTCAGTCTCAGGCTTGGGTCCATTCTTTGGCTTCTTCCCGGCAACTGGCTTACCGGGCGCGGCAACTCCCTTGCCGTCCTTCTTGAAGTTCTTCTTACCCTTGCCCTTCTTGAACTTAGTGGTTTTATTCACCATCAACACTTGATGTTCCTTTTTGATCTCCACCTCCGCTGATTTCAGCATTGAATATACCTCAGGAATGGTCTTTTCCATCCCCTGCATATTGAAGTTCATCACAAAGCTCTTGTAGCTCGGTGGAAGCGACTGAAGGATTCTGTCAATGACCGCGTCATCCGGGAGATTAACTCCCAGCTGAGACAAGCGGTTGTGTAACCCAGACATTTTGAGTATGTGCTCACTGACAGAACTATTTTCCTCCATTTTACAACTGAAGAACTTGTCGGAGACTTCATATCTCTCGACTCGGGCATGAGCTTGGAAAACCATTTTCAGCTCTTCGAACATCTCATATGCTCCGTGTTTCTCAAAACGCTTTTGGAGCCCCGGTTCTAAGCTGTAAAGCATGCCGCACTGAACGAGGGAGTAATCATCAGCACGTGATTGCCAAGCGTTCATAACGTCTTGGTTCTCTGGGATGGGTGCTTCACCTAGCGGTGCTTCTAGGACATAATCTTTCTTGGCAGCTATGAGGATGATCCTCAGGTTCCGGACCCAGTCCGTATAGTTGCTGCCATCATCTTTCAGCTTGGTTTTCTCTAGGAACGCGTTGAAGTTGAGGGCAACGTGGGCCATTTGATCTACAAGACATATTGTAAAGATTTTAGACTAAGTTCATGATAATTAAGTTCATCTAATCAAATTATTCAATGAACTCCCACTCAGATAGACATCCCTCTAGTCATCTAAGTGAAACATGATCCGAGTTAACTAGGCCGTGTCCGATCATCACGTGAGACGGACTAGTCAACATCGGTGAACATCTTCATGTTGATCGTATCTTCTATACGACTCATGCTCGACCTTTCGGTCTTCCGTGTTCCGAGGCCATGTCTGTACATGCTAGGCTCGTCAAGTCAACCTAAGTGTATTGCGTGTGTTCCGAGGCCATGTCTGTACATGCTAGGCTCGTCAACACCCGTTGTATGCGAACGTTAGAATCTATCACACCCGATCATCACGTGGTGCTTCGAAACAACGAACCTTCGCAACGGTGCACAGTTAGGGGGAACACTTTCTTGAAATTATTATAAGGGATCATCTTACTTACTACCGTCGTTCTAAGCAAATAAGATGTAAAACATGATAAACATCACATGCAATCAAATAGTGACATGATATGGCCAATATCATTTTGCTCCTTTGATCTCCATCTTCGGGGCGCCATGATCATCTTCGTCACCGGCATGACACCATGATCTCCATCATCATGATCTCCATCATCGTGTCTTCATGAAGTTGTCACGCCAACGATTACTTCTACTTCTATGGCTAACGTGTTTAGCAATAAAGTAAAGTAATTTACATGGCGTTATTCAATGACACGCAGGTCATACAAAAAATAAAGACAACTCCTATGGCTCCTGCCGGTTGTCATACTCATCGACATGCAAGTCGTGATTCCTATTACAAGAACATGATCAATCTCATACATCACATATATCATTCATCACATCCTTTTGGCCATATCACATCACAAGGCACATGCTGCAAAAACAAGTTAGACGTCCTCTAATTGTTGTTGCATGTTTTTACGTGGCTTCTATAGGTTTCTAGCAAGAACGTTTCTTACCTACGTAAAACCACAACGTGATATGCCAATTTCTATTTACCCTTCATAAGGACCCTTTTCATCGAATCCGTTCCGACTAAAGTGGGAGAGACAGACACCCGCTAGCCACCTTATGCAACTAGTGCATGTCAGTCGGTGGAACCTGTCTCACGTAAGCGTACGTGTAAGGTCGGTCCGGGCCGCTTCATCCCACAATACCGCCGAAACAAGATAAGACTAGTAGTGGCAAGAAAAATTGACAACATCTACGCCCACAACTGCTTTGTGTTCTACTCGTGCATAGTAACTACGCATAGGCCTGGCTCATGATGCCACTGTTGGAGATCGTTGCAGAATTTTAAAATTTTCTACGCATCACCAAGATCCATCTATGGAGTTTACTAGCAACGAGAAGGAAGGAGTGCATCTACATACCCTTGTAGATCGCGAGCGGAAGCGTTCAAGTGAACGGGGTTGATGGAGTCGTACTCGTCGTGATCCAAATCACCGATGACCGAGCGCCGAACGGACGGCACCTCCGCGTTCAACACACGTACGGAGTAGCGATGTCTCCTCCTTGATCCAGCAAGGGGGAAGGAGAGGTTGATGGAGATCCAGCAGCACGACAGCGTGGTGGTGGAAGTAGCGGGGATCCCGGCAGGGCTTCGCCAAGCGCAAGCGGGACGGAGAGGTGTCACGGGAGGGAGAGGGAGGCGCCAGGGGCTGTGGTGCCGCTGCCCTCCCTCCCCCCACTATTTATAGGGGCCCTGGGGGGGCGCCGGACCCCTGGAGATCCCATCTGAGGGGGGCGGCCAAGGGGGTGGCTTGCCCCCCAAGTCAAGTGGTGCGCCCCCCCACCCCCAGGGTTTCCAACCCTAGGCGCAGGGGAGGCCCAAGGGGGGCACACCAGCCCACCAGTGGCTGGTTCCCCTCCCCACTTCAGCCAATGGGGCCCTCCGGGATAGGTGGCCCCACCCGGTGGACCCCCGGGACCCTTCCGGTGGTCCCGGTACAATACCGATAACCCCCGAAACTTTCCCGGTGGCCGAAACTGGACTTCCTATATATAATTCTTCACCTCCGGACCATTCCGGAACTCCTCGTGATGTCCGGGATCTCATCCGGGACTCCGAACAACTTTCGGGTTTCCGGATACTAATATCTCTACAACCCTAGCGTCACCGAACCTTAAGTGTGTAGACCCTACGGGTTCGGGAGACATGCAGACATGACCGAGACGACTCTCCGGTCAATAACCAACAGCGGGATCTGGATACCCATGTTGGCTCCCACATGTTCCACGATGATCTCATCGGATGAACCACGATGTCGAGGATTCAATCAATCCCGTATACAATTCCCTTTGTCAATCGGTACGTTACTTGCCCGAGACTCGATCGTCGGTATCCCAATACCTCGTTCAATCTCGTTACCGGCAAGTCACTTTACTCGTACCATAATGCATGATCCCATGACCAATCACTTGGTCACCTTGAGCTCATTATGATGATGCATTACCGAGTGGGCCCAGAGATACCTCTCCGTCATACGGAGTGACAAATCCCAGTCTCGATCCGTGTCAACCCAACAGACACTTTCAGAGATACCTGTAGTGTACCTTTATAGTCACCCAGTTACGTTGTGACGTTTGGTACACCCAAAGCACTCCTACGGCATCCGGGAGTTACACGATCTCATGGTCTAAGGAAATGATACTTGACATTGGAAAAGCTCTAGCAAACGAACTACACGATCTTTGTGCTATGCTTAGGATTGGGTCTTGTCCATCACATCATTCTCCTAATGATGTAATCCCGTTATCAATGACATCCAATGTCCATAGTCAGGAAACCATGACTATCTGTTGATCAACGAGCTAGTCAACTAGAGGCTTACTAGGGACACGTTGTGGTCTATGTATTCACACATGTATTACGATTTCCGGATAACACAATTATAGCATGAACAATAGACAATTATCATGAACAAGGAAATATAATAATAACCATTTTATTATTGCCTCTAGGGCATATTTCCAACACATTGAAGGTATTATTCAAATTAACAGAGTAACCATTATTCTCCTTTAATGAATAACCGTATTGCGATAAACATAATCCAATCATGTCTATGCATAACACAAACACCAAATAACAATATTCAGGTTTAACCCCAATCTCGATGGTAGAGGGAGCATGCGATGCTTGATCACATCAACCTTGGAAACACATATCGTCATCTCACCTTTAGCTAGTCTCCGTTTATTCCGCAGCTTTTATTGTTGGAAATATGCCCTAGAGGCAATAATAAATGGTTATTATTATATTTCTTTGTTCATGGTAATTGTCTATTATTCATGCTATAATTGTATTGTCCGGAAATCGTAATACATGTGTGAATGCATAGACCACAACGTGTCCCTAGTAAGCCTCTAGTTGACTAGCTCGTTCATCAATAGATAGTCAAGGTTTCCTGACTATGGACATTGGATGTCATTGATAACGGGATCACATCATTAGGAGAATGATGTGATGGACAAGACCCAATCCTAAGCATAGCACAAAGATCGTGTAGTTCGTTTGCAAGAGCTTTTCCAATGTCAAGTATCATTTCCTTAGACCATGAGATCGTGTAACTCCCGGATGCCGTAGGAGTGCTTTGGGTGTACCAAAGGTCACAACGTAACTGGGTGACTATAGAGGTACACTACAGGTATCTCTGAAAGTGTCTGTTGGGTTGACACGGATCAAGACTGGGATCATGCATTGCGGTACGATTAAAGAGACTTGCCGGTAACGAGATTGAACAAGGTATTGGGATACCAACGATCGAATCTCGGGCAAGTAACATACCGATTGACAAAGGGAATTGCATACGGGATTGATTGAATCCTTGACACCGTGGTTCATCCGATGAGATCATCGTGGAACATGTGGGAGCCAACATGGGTATCCAGATCCCGCTGTTGGTTATTGACCGGAGAGGCGTCTCGGTCATGTCTGCATGTCTCCCGAACCCGTAGGGTCTACACACTTAAGGTTCGGTGACGCTAGGGTTGTAGAGATATGTGTATGCGGAAACCTGAAAGTTGTTCGGAGTCCCGGATGAGATCCCGGACATCATGAGAGGTTCCGGAATGGTCCGGAGGTGAAGAATTATATATAGGAAGTCAAGTTTCGGCCACCGGGAAAGTTTCGGGGGTTACCGGTATTGTACCGGGACCACCGGGTGAGGCCACCTATCCCGGAGGGCCCCGTGGGCTGATGTGGGAAGGGAACCAGCCCCTAGTGGGCTGGGCGCCCCCCCATGGGCCTCCCCCCATGCGCCTAGGGTTGGGAACCCTAGGGTGGGGGGGCTTCCCACTTGCCTTGGGGGGGCAAGGCAACCCCTTCCCCCCTTTGGCCGCCGCCCCCCCCCCTTGAGATCCCATCTCCAGGGCCGGCGCCCCCCAGGGGGCCTATATAAAGGGGGGAGGGAGGGCAGCAACCTACAGCCTTGGGCGCCTCCCTCCTCCCCTGCTACACCTCTCCGTCTCGCAGAAGCTCGGGGAAGCCCTGCCGAGACCCGCTACATCCACCACCACGCCGTCGTGCTGCTGGATCTCCATCAACCTCTCCTTCCCCCTTGCTGGATCAAGAAGGAGGAGACGTCGCTGCACCGTACGTGTGTTGAACGCGGTGGTGCCGTCCGTTCGGCACTCGGTCATCGGTGATTTGGATCACGGCGAGTACGACTCCGTCATCCACGTTCATTGGAACGCTTCCGCTCGCGATCTACAAGGGTATGTAGATGCACTCCTTTCCCCTCGTTGCTAGTATACTCCATAGATGCATCTTGGTGAGCGTAGGAAAATTTTAAAATTATGCTACGATTCCCAACAGTGGCATCATGAGCCAGGCCTATGCGTAGTTACTATGCACGAGTAGAACACAAAGCAGTTGTGGGCGTTGAGTTTGCCAATTCTTCTTGCCGCTACTAGTCTTTCTTGTTTCGGCGGCATTGTAGGATGAAGCGGCCCGGACCGACCTTACACGTACGCTTACGTGAGACAGGTTCCACCGACTGACATGCACTAGTTGCATAAGGTGGCTAGCGGGTGTCTGTCTCTCCTACTTTAGTCGGAACGGATTCGATGAAAAGGGTCCTTATGAAGGGTAAATAGAAATTGGCAAATCACGTTGTGGTCATACGTAGGTAAGAAACGTTCTTGCTAGAAACCTACAAACCACGTAAAAACTTGCAACAACAATTAGAGGACGTCTAACTTGTTTTTGCAGCATGTGCTATGTGATGTGATATGGCCAGAAGATGTGATGAATGATATATGTGATGTATGAGATTGATCATATTCTTGTAATAGGAATCACGACTTGCATGTCGATGAGTATGACAACCGGCAGGAGCCATAGGAGTTGTCTTTATTATTTTGTATGACCTGCGTGTCATTGAATAACGCCATGTAAATTACTTTACTTTGTTGCTAAACGCGTTAGCCATAGAAGTAGAAGTAATCGTTGGCGTGACGACTTCATGAAGACACAATGATGGAGATCATGGTGTCATGCCGGTGACGAAGATGATCATGGTGCCCCGAAGATGGAGATCAAAGGAGCATGATGATATTGGCCATATCATGTCACTATTTGATTGCATGTGATGTTTATCATGTTTTTGCATCTTATTTGCTTAGAACGACGGTAGTAAGTAAGATGATCCCTTATAATAATTTCAAGAAAGTGTTCACCCTAACTGTGCACCGTTGCGAAGGTTCGTTGTTTCGAAGCACCACGTGATGATCGGGTGTGATAGATTCTAACGTTCGAATACAACGGGTGTTGACGAGCCTAGCATGTACAGACATGGCCTCGGAACACACGCAATACACTTAGGTTGACTTGACGAGCCTAGCATGTACAGACATGGCCTCGGAACACGGAGGACCGAAAGGTCGAGCATGAGTCGTATAGAAGATACGATCAACATGGAGATGTTCACCGATCTTGACTAGTCCGTCTCACGTGATGATCGGACACGGCCTAGTTAAACTCGGATCATGTTTCACTTAGATGACTAGAGGGATGTCTATCTGAGTGGGAGTTCATTAAATAATTTGATTAGATGAACTTAATTATCATGAACTTAGTCTAAAATCTTTACACTATGTCTTGTAGATCAAATGGCCAACGTTGTCCTCAATTTCAACGCGTTCCTAGAGAAAACCAAGCTGAAAGATGATGGCAGCAACTATACGGACTGGGTCCGGAACCTGAGGATCATCCTCATAGTAGCCAAGAAAGATTATGTCTTAGAAGCACCGCTAGGTGATGCACCAATCCCAGAGAACCAAGACGTTATGAACGCTTGGCAGCAGCGTGCTGATGATTACTCCCTCGTTCAGTGCGGCATGCTTTACAGCTTAGAACCGGGTCTCCAAAAGCGTTTTGAGAAACATGGAGCATATGAGATGTTCGAGGAGCTGAAATTGGTTTTCCAAGCTCATGCCCGGGTCGAGAGATATGATGTCTCCGACAAGTTCTTCAGCTGTAAAATGGAGGAGAACAGTTCTGTTAGTGAGCACATACTCAGAATGTCTGGGTTGCACAACCGCTTGTCTCAGCTGGGAGTTAATCTCCCGGATGACGCGGTCATTGACAGAATCCTTCAGTCGCTTCCACCAAGCTACAAGAGCTTTGTGATGAACTACAATATGCAGGGGATGGAAAAGACCATTCCTGAGGTATATTCAATGCTGAAATCAGCGGAGGTGGAGATCAGAAAAGAACATCAAGTGTTGATGGTGAATAAAACCACTAAGTTCAAGAAGGGCAAGGGTAAGAAGAACTTCAAGAAGGACGGCAAGGGAGTTGCCGCGCCCGGTAAACCAGTTACTGGGAAGAAGTCAAAGAATGGACCCAAGCCCGAGACTGAGTGCTTTTATTGCAAGGGAAGTGGTCACTGGAAGCGGAACTGCCCCAAATACTTAGCGGACAAGAAGAAGGCCGGCAACACCAAAGGTATATGTGATATACATGTAATTGATGTGTACCTTACCAGTACTCGTAGTAGCTCCTGGGTATTTGATACCGGTGCGGTTGCTCATATTTGTAACTCAAAACAGGAACTACGGAATAAACGGAGACTGGCGAAGGACGAGGTGACGATGCGCGTCGGGAATGGTTCCAAGGTCGATGTGATCGCCGTCGGCACGCTACCTCTGCATCTACCCTACGGGATTAGTTTTAAACCTCAATAATTGTTATTTAGTGCCAGCTTTGAGCATGAACATTGTATCTGGATCTCGTTTAATTCGAGATGGCTACTCATTTAAATCCGAGAATAATGGTTGTTCTATTTATTTGAGAGATATGTTTTATGGTCATGCCCCGCTGGTCAATGGTTTATTTTTGATGAATCTCGAACGTGATGTTACACATGTTCATAGTGTGAATACCAAAAGATGTAAAGTTGATAACGATAGTCCCACATACTTGTGGCACTGCCGCCTTGGTCACATTGGTGTCAAGCGCATGAAGAAGCTCCATGCAGATGGACTTTTGGAGTCTCTTGATTACGAATCATTTGACACGTGCGAACCATGCCTCATGGGTAAGATGACCAAGACTCCGTTCTCCGGAACAATGGAGCGAGCAACCAACTTATTGGAAATCATACATACCGATGTGTGCGGTCCAATGAGTGTTGAGGCTCGCGGAGGATATCGTTATGTTCTCACTCTCACTGATGATTTAAGTAGATATGGGTATGTCTACCTAATGAAACACAAGTCTGAAACCTTTGAAAAGTTCAAGGAATTTCAGAGTGAGGTTGAGAATCAACGTGACAGGAAAATAAAATTCTTACGATCAGATCGTGGTGGAGAATATTTAAGTCACGAATTTGGTACACACTTAAGGAAATGTGGAATAGTTTCACAACTCACGCCGCCTGGAACACCTCAGAGAAATGGTGTGTCCGAACGTCGTAATCGCACTCTATTGGATATGGTGCGATCTATGATGTCTCTTACCGATTTACCGCTCTCATTTTGGGGCTATGCTTTAGAGACTGCCGCATTCACTTTAAATAGGGCTCCGTCGAAATCCGTTGAGACGACACCGTATGAATTATGGTTTGGGAAGAAACCTAAGCTGTCGTTTCTAAAAGTTTGGGGATGCGATGCTTATGTCAAGAAACTTCAACCTGAAAAGCTCGAACCCAAGTCGGAAAAATGCGTCTTCATAGGATACCCTAAGGAAACTATTGGGTATACCTTCTACCTCAGATCCGAAGGCAAGATCTTCGTTGCCAAGAACGGGTCCTTTCTGGAGAAGGAGTTTCTCTCGAAAGAATTGAGTGGGAGGAAAGTGGAACTTGATGAGGTGATAGTCACCCCTTCCGAACCGGAAAGTAGCGCAGCGCGGGAAAATGTTCCTGTGGTGCCTACACCGACTGGGGAGGAAGTTAATGATGATGATCATGAAGCTTCGGATCAAGTTACTGAACTTCGTAGGTCCACAAGGACACGTTCCGCACCAGAGTGGTACGGCAACCCTGTCCTGGAAATCATGTTGTTAGACAACGGTGAACCTTCGAACTATGAAGAAGCGATGGCGGGCCCGGATTCCGACAAATGGCTAGAAGCCATGAAATCCGAGATAGAATCCATGTATGAAAACGAAGTATGGACTTTGACTGACTTGCCCGATGAGCGGCGAGCCATAGAAAACAAATGGATCTTTAAGAAGAAGACGGACGCGGATGGTAATGTGACCATCTACAAAGCTCGACTTGTCGCTAAGGGTTATCGACAAGTTCAAGGGGTTGACTACGATGAGACTTTCTCACCCGTAGCGAAGCTGAAGTCCGTCCGAATCATGTTAGCAATTGCCGCATACTATGATTATGAGATATGGCAGATGGACGTCAAAACGGCATTCCTTAATGGCTTCCTTAAGGAAGAGTTGTATATGATGCAGCCGGAAGGTTTTGTCGATCCTAAGAATGCTAACAAAGTATGCAAGCTCCAGCGCTCAATCTATGGGCTGGTGCAAGCATCTCGGAGTTGGAACATTCGCTTTGATGAGATGATCAAAGCGTTTGGGTTTACACAGACTTATGGAGAAGCCTGTGTTTACAAGAAAGTGAGTGGGAGCTCTGTAGCATTTCTCATATTATATGTGGATGACATACTATTGATGGGAAATGATATAGAATTCTTGGAAAGTATAAAGGCCTATTTGAATAAGTGTTTTTCAATGAAGGACCTTGGAGAAGCTGCTTATATATTAGGCATCAAGATCTATAGAGATAGATCAAGACGCCTCATTGGTCTTTCACAGAGTACATACCTTGACAAGATATTGAAGAAGTTCAATATGGATCAGTCCAAGAAGGGGTTCTTGCCTGTATTGCAAGGTGTGCAATTGAGCACGGCTCAATGCCCGACCACGGCAGAAGATATAGAAAAGATGAGTGTCATCCCCTATGCCTCGGCCATAGGGTCTATTATGTATGCCATGCTGTGTACCAGACCTGATGTAAACCTTGCCGTAAGTTTGGTAGGAAGGTACCAAAGTAATCCCGGCATGGAACACTGGACAGCGGTCAAGAATATCCTGAAGTACCTGAAAAGGACTAAGGATATGTTTCTCGTTTATGGAGGTGACGAAGAGCTCGTCGTAAAGGGTTACGTCGACGCTAGCTTCGACACAGATCTGGATGACTCGAAGTCACAAACCGGATACGTGTATATTTTGAATGGAGGAGCAGTAAGCTGGTGCAGTTGCAAGCAAAGCGTCGTGGCGGGATCTACATGTGAAGCGGAGTACATGGCAGCCTCGGAGGCAGCACAGGAAGCAGTCTGGATGAAGGAGTTCATTACCGACCTAGGGGTGATTCCCAATGCGTCGGGCCCGATGACTCTCTTCTGTGACAACACTGGAGCTATTGCCCTTGCGAAGGAGCCCAGGTTTCACAGGAAGACCAGGCATATCAAGCGTCGCTTCAACTCCATTCGTGAAAGTGTTCAAAATGGAGACATAGATATTTGTAAAGTACATACGGACCTGAATGTAGCAGATCCGTTGACTAAACCTCTCCCTAGGGCAAAACATGATCAACACCAGGACGCAATGGGTGTTCGATTCATCACAATGTAACTAGATTATTGACTCTAGTGCAAGTGGGAGACTGTTGGAAATATGCCCTAGAGGCAATAATAAATGGTTATTATTATATTTCTTTGTTCATGGTAATTGTCTATTATTCATGCTATAATTGTATTGTCCGGAAATCGTAATACATGTGTGAATGCATAGACCACAACGTGTCCCTAGTAAGCCTCTAGTTGACTAGCTCGTTGATCAACAGATAGTCATGGTTTCCTGACTATGGACATTGGATGTCATTGATAACGGGATCACATCATTAGGAGAATGATGTGATGGACAAGACCCAATCCTAAGCATAGCATAAAAGATCGTGTAGTTTCGTTTGCTAGAGCTTTTCCAATGTCAAGTATCTTTTCCTTAGACCATGAGATCGTGCAACTCCCGGATACCGTAGGAGTGCTTTGGGTGTGCCAAACGTCACAACGTAACTGGGTGACTATAAAGGTGCACTACGGGTATCTCCGAAAGTGTCTGTTGGGTTGGCACGGATCGAGACTGGGATTTGTCACTCCGTGTGACGGAGAGGTATCTCTGGGCCCACTCGGTAATGCATCATCATAATGAGCTCAATGTGACTAAGGCGTTAGTCACGGGATCATGCATTGCGGTACGAGTAAAGAGACTTGCCGGTAACGAGATTGAACAAGGTATTGGGATACCGACGATCGAATCTCGGGCAAGTAACATACCGATTGACAAAGGGAATTGCATACGGGATTGATTGAATCCTCGACACCGTGGTTCATCCGATGAGATCATCGTGGAACATGTGGGAGCCAACATGGGTATCCAGATCCCGCTGTTGGTTATTGACCGGAGAGGCGTCTCGGTCATGTCTGCATGTCTCCCGAACCCGTAGGGTCTACACACTTAAGGTTCGGTGACGCTAGGGTTGTAGAGATATATGTATGCGGAAACCCGAAAGTTGTTCGGAGTCCCGGATGAGATCCCGGACGTCACGAGAGGTTCCGGAATGGTCCGGAGGTGAAGAATTATATATAGGAAGTCAAGTTTCGGCCACCGGGAAAGTTCGGGGGTTACCGGTATTGTACCGGGACCACCGGAAGGGTCCCGGGGGTCCACCGGGTGGGGCCACCTATCCCGGAGGGCCCCGTGGGCTGAAGTGGGAAGGGAACCAGCCCCTAGTGGGCTGGGCGCCCCCCATGGGCCTCCCCCCATGCGCCTAGGGTTGGGAACCCTAGGGTGGGGGGGCTTCCCACTTGCCTTGGGGGGCAAGGCAACCCCTTCCCCCCTTTGGCCGCCGCCCCCCACCTAGATGGGATCTGGCCGGCGCCCCCCCTCCCAGGGGGCCTATATAAAGGGGGGAGGGAGGGCAGCAACCGACAGCCTTGGGCGCCTCCCTCCTCCCCTGCTACACCTCTCCGTCTCTCGCAGAAGCTCGGCGAAGCCCTGCCGGAGACCCGCTACATCCACCACCACGCCGTCGTGCTGCTGGATCTCCATCAACCTCTCCTTCCCCCTTGCTGGATCAAGAAGGAGGAGACGTCGCTGCACCGTACGTGTGTTGAACGCGGAGGTGCCGTCCGTTCGGCACTCGGTCATCGGTGATTTGGATCACGGCGAGTACGACTCCGTCATCCACGTTCATTGGAACGCTTCCGCTCGCGATCTACAAGGGTATGTAGATGCACTCCTTTCCCCTCGTTGCTAGTATACTCCATAGATGCATCTTGGTGAGCGTAGGAAAATTTTAAATTATGCTACGATTCCCAACAGTGGCATCATGAGCCAGGCCTATGCGTAGTTACTATGCACGAGTAGAACACAAAGCAGTTGTGGGCGTTGAGTTTGCCAATTCTTCTTGCCGCTACTAGTCGTTTCTTGTTTCGGCGGCATTGTAGGATGAAGCGGCCCGGACCGACCTTACACGTACGCTTACGTGAGACAGGTTCCACCGACTGACATGCACTAGTTGCATAAGGTGGCTAGCGGGTGTCTGTCTCTCCTACTTTAGTCGGAACGGATTCGATGAAAAGGGTCCTTATGAAGGGTAAATAGAAATTGGCAAATCACGTTGTGGTCATACGTAGGTAAGAAAACGTTCTTGCTAGAAACCTACAAACCACGTAAAAAACTTGCAACAACATTAGAGGACGTCTAACTTGTTTTTGCAGCAAGTGCTATGTGATGTGATATGGCCAGAAGATGTGATGAATGATATATGTGATGTATGAGATTGATCATATTCTTGTAATAGGAATCACGACTTGCATGTCGATGAGTATGACAACCGGCAGGAGCCATAGGAGTTGTCTTTATTATTTTGTATGACCTGCGTGTCATTGAATAACGCCATGTAATTTACTTTACTTTGTTGCTAAACGCGTTAGCCATAGAAGTAGAAGTAATCGTTGGCGTGACGACTTCATGAAGACACAATGATGGAGATCATGGTGTCATGCCGGTGACGAAGATGATCATGGTGCCCCGAAGATGGAGATCAAAGGAGCATAATGATATTGGCCATATCATGTCACTATTTGATTGCATGTGATGTTTATCATGTTTTTGCATCTTATTTGCTTAGAACGACGGTAGTAAGTAAGATGATCCCTTATGATAATTTCAAGAAAGTGTTCCCCCTAACTGTGCACCGTTGCGAAGGTTCGTTGTTTCGAAGCACCACGTGATGATCGGGTGTGATAGATTCTAACGTTCGAATACAACGGGTGTTGACGAGCCTAGCATGTACAGACATGGCCTCGGAACACACGCAATACACTTAGGTTGACTTCACGAGCCTAGCATGTACAGACATGGCCTCGGAACACAGAGGACCGAAAGGTCGAGCATGAGTCGTATAGAAGATACGATCAACATGGAGATGTTCACCGATCTTGACTAGTCCGTCTCACGTGATGATCGGACACGGCCTAGTTAAATCGGATCATGTAACACTTAGATGACTAGAGGGATGTCTATCTGAGTGGGAGTTCATTAAATAATTTGATTATATGAACTTAATTATCATGAACTTAGTCTAAAATCTTTACACTATGTATTGTAGATCAAATGGCCAACGTTGTCCTCAATTTCAATGCGTTCCTAGAGAAAACCAAGCTGAAAGATGATGGCAGCAACTATACGGACTGGGTCTGGAACCTGAGGATCATCCTCATAGTAGCCAAGAAAGATTATGTCTTAGAAGCACCGCTAGGTGATGCACCAATCCCTGAGAACCAAGACGTTATGAACGCTTGGCAGCAGCGTGCTGATGATTACTCCCTCGTTCAGTGCGGCATGCTTTACAGCCTAGAACCGGGTCTCCAAAAGCGTTTTGAGAAACATGGAGCATACGAGATGTTCGAGGAGCTGAAATTGGTTTTCCAAGCTCATGCCCGGGTCGAGAGATATGATGTCTCCGACAAGTTCTTCAGCTGTAAAATGGAGGAGAACAGTTCTGTTAGTGAGCACATACTCAGAATGTCTGGGTTGCATAACCGCTTGTCTCAGCTGGGAGTTAATCTCCCGAATGACGCGGTCATTGACAGAATCCTCCAGTCGCTTCACCAAGCTACAAGAGCTTTGTGATGAACTACAATATGCAGGGGATGGAAAAGACCATTCCTGAGGTATATTCAATGCTGAAATCAGCTGAGGTAGAGATCAGAAAAGAACATCAAGTGTTGATGGTGAATAAAACCACTAAGTTCAAGAAGGGCAAGGGTAAGAAGAACTTCAAGAAGGACGGCAAGGGAGTTGCCGCGCCCGGTAAACCAGTTACTGGGAAGAAGTCAAAGAATGGACCCAAGCCCGAGACTGAGTGCTTTTATTGCAAGGGAAGTGGTCACTGGAAGCGGAACTGCCCCAAATACTTAGCGGACAAGAAGAAGGCCGGCAACACCAAAGGTATATGTGATATACATGTAATTGATGTGTACCTTACCAGTACTCGTAGTAGCTCCTGGGTATTTGATACCGGTGCGGTTGCTCATATTTGTAACTCAAAACAGGAACTACGGAATAAACAGAGACTGGCGAAGGACGAGGTGACGATGCGCGTCGGGAATGGTTCCAAGGTCGATGTGATCGCCGTCGGCACGCTACCTCTGCATCTACCCACGGGATTAGTTTTAAACCTCAATAATTGTTATTTAGTGCCAGCTTTGAGCATGAACATTGTATCTGGATCTTGTTTAATTCGAGATGGCTACTCATTTAATTCTGAGAATAATGGTTGTTCTATTTATTTGAGAGATATGTTTTATGGTCATGCCCCGCTGGTCAATGGTTTGTTTTTGATGAATCTCGAACGTGATGTTACACATGTTCATAGTGTGAATACCAAAAGATGTAAAGTTGATAACGATAGTCCCACATATCTGTGGCACTGCCGCCTTGGTCACATTGGTGTCAAGCGCATGAAGAAGCTCCATGCAGATGGACTTTTGGAGTCTCTTGATTACGAATCATTTGACACGTGCGAACCATGCCTCATGGGTAAGATGACCAAGACTCCGTTCTCCGGAACAATGGAGCAAGCAACCAACTTATTGGAAATCATACATACCGATGTGTGTGGTCCAATGAGTGTTGAGGCTCGCGGAGGATATCGTTATGTTCTCACTCTCACTGATGATTTAAGTAGATATGGGTATGTCTACCTAATGAAACACAAGTCTGAAACCTTTGAAAAGTTCAAGGAATTTCAGAGTGAAGTTGAGAATCAACGTGGCAGGAAAATAAAATTCTTACGATCAGATCGTGGTGGAGAATATTTAAGTCACGAATTTGGTACACACTTAAGGAAATGTGGAATAGTTTCACAACTCACGCCGCCTGGAACACCTTAGAGAAATGGTGTGTCCGAACGTCGTAATCGCACTATTGGATATGGTGCGATCTATGATGTCTCTTACCGATTTACCGCTCTGTTTTTGGGGCTATGCTTTAGAGACTGCCGCATTCACTTTAAATAGGGCTCCGTCGAAATCCGTTGAGACGACACCGTATGAATTATGGTTTGGGAAGAAACCTAAGCTGTCGTTTCTAAAAGTTTGGGGATGCGATGCTTATGTCAAGAAACTTCAACCTGAAAAGCTCGAACCCAAGTCGGAAAAATGCGTCTTCATAGGATACCCTAAGGAAACTATTGGGTATACCTTCTACCTCAGATCCGAAGGCAAGATCTTCGTTGCCAAGAACGGGTCCTTTCTGGAGAAGGAGTTTCTCTCGAAAGAATTGAGTGGGAGGAAAGTGGAACTTGATGAGGTGATAGTCACCCCTTCCGTACCGGAAAGTAGCGCAGCGCGGGAAAATGTTCTTGTGGTGCCTACACCGACTGGGGAGGAAGTTAATGATGATGATCATGAAGCTTCAGATCAAGTTACTGAACTTCGTAGGTCCACAAGGACACGTTCCGCACCAGAGTGGTACGGCAACCCTGTCCTGGAAATCATGTTGTTAGACAACGGTGAACCTTCGAACTATGAAGAAGCGATGGCGGGCCTGGATTCCGACAAATGGCTAGAAGCCATGAAATCCGAGATAGAATCCAGGTATGAAAACAAAGTATGGACTTTGACTGACTTGCCCGATGAGCGGCGAGCCATAGAAAACAAATGGATCTTTAAGAAGAAGACGGACGCAGATGGTAATGTGACCATCTACAAAGCTCGACTTGTCGCTAAGGGTTATCGACAAGTTCAAGGGGTTGACTACGATGAGACTTTCTCACCCGTAGCGAAGCTGAAGTCCGTCCGAATCATGTTAGCAATTGCCGCATACTATGATTATGAGATATGGCAGATGGACGTCAAAACGGCATTCCTTAATGGCTTCCTTAAGGAAGAGTTGTATATGATGCAGCCGGAAGGTTTTGTCGATCCTAAGAATGCTAACAAAGTATGCAAGCTCCAGCGCTCAATCTATGGGTTGGTGCAAGCATCTCGGAGTTGGAACATTCGCTTTGATGAGATGATCAAAGCGTTTGGGTTTACACAGACTTATGGAGAAGCCTGTGTTTACAAGAAAGTGAGTGGGAGCTCTGTAGCATTTCTCATATTATATGTGGATGACATACTATTGATGGGAAATGATATAGAATTCTTGGAGAGTATAAAGGCCTATTTGAATAAGTGTTTTTCAATGAAGGACCTTGGAGAAGCTGCTTATATATTAGGCATCAAGATCTATAGAGATAGATCAAGACGCCTCATTGGTCTTTCACAAAGTACATACCTTGACAAGATATTGAAGAAGTTCAGTATGGATCAGTCCAAGAAGGGGTTCTTGCCTGTATTGCAAGGTGTGCAATTGAGCACGGCTCAATGCCCGACCACGGCAGAAGATAGAGAAAAGATGAGTGTCATCCCCTATGCCTCGGCCATAGGGTCTATTATGTATGCCATGCTGTGTACCAGACCTGATGTAAACCTTGCCGTAAGTTTGGTAGGAAGGTACCAAAGTAATCCCGGCATGGAACACTGGACAGCGGTCAAGAATATCCTGAAGTACCTGAAAAGGACTAAGGATATGTTTCTCGTTTATGGAGGTGACGAAGAGCTCGTCGTAAAGGGTTACGTCGACGCTAGCTTTGACACAGATCTGGATGACTCGAAGTCACAAACCGGATACGTGTATATTTTGAATGGAGGAGCAGTAAGCTGGTGCAGTTGCAAGCAAAGCGTCGTGGCGGGATCTACATGTGAAGCGGAGTACAGGGCAGCCTCCGAGGCAGCACAGGAAGCAGTCTGGATGAAGGAGTTCATTACCAACCTAGGGGTGATTCCCAATGCGTCGGGCCCGATGACTCTCTTCTGTGACAACACTGGAGCTATTGCCCTTGCGAAGGAGCCCAGGTTTCACAGGAAGACCAGGCATATCAAGCGTCACTTCAACTCCATTCGTGAAAGTGTTCAAAATGGAGACATAGATATTTGTAAAGTACATACGGACCTGAATGTAGCAGATCCGTTGACTAAACCTCTCCCTAGGGCAAAACATGATCAACACCAGGACGCAATGGGTGTTCGATTCATCACAATGTAACTAGATTATTGACTCTAGTGCAAGTGGGAGACTGTTGGAAATATGCCCTAGAGGCAATAATAAATGGTTATTATTATATTACTTTGTTCATGATAATCGTCTATTATTCATGCTATAATTGTATTGTCCGAAAATCGTAATACATGTGTGAATGCATAGACCACAACGTGTCCCTAGTAAGCCTCTAGTTGACTAGCTAGTTGATCAACAGATAGTCATGGTTTCCTGACTATGGACATTGGATGTCGTTGATAACGGGATGATATCATTAGGAGAATGATGTGATGGACAAGACCCAATCCTAAGCATAGCATAAAAGATCGTGTAGTTTCGTTTGCTAGAGCTTTTCCAATGTCAAGTATCTTTTCCTTAGACCATGAGATCGTGCAACTCCCGGATACCGTAGGAGTGCTTTGGGTGTGCCAAACGTCACAACGTAACTGGGTGACTATAAAGGTGCACTACGGGTATCTCCAAAAGTGTCTGTTGGGTTGGCACGGATCGAGACTGGGATTTGTCACTCCGTGTGACGGAGAGGTATCTCTGGGCCCACTCGGTAATGCATCATCATAATGAGCTCAATGTGACTAAGGTGTTAGTCACGGGATCATGCATTGTGGTACGAGTAAAGAGACTTGCCGGTAACGAGATTGAACAAGGTATTGGGATACCGACGATCGAATCTCGGGCAAGTAACATCCCGATTGACAAAGGGAATTGCATACGGGATTGATTGAATCCTCGACACCGTGGTTCATCCGATGAGATCATCGTGGAACATGTGGGAACCAACATGGGTATCCAGATCCCGCTGTTGGTTATTGACCGGAGAGGCGTCTCGGTCATGTCTGCATGTCTCCCGAACCCGTAGGGTCTACTCACTTAAGGTTCGGTGACGCTAGGGTTGTAGAGATATGTGTATGTGGAAACCCGAAAGTTGTTCGGAGTCCCGGATGAGATCCCGGACGTCACGAGAGGTTCCGGAATGGTCCGGAGGTGAAGAATTATATATAGGAAGTCAAGTTTCGGCCACCGGGAAAGTTTCGGGGGTTACCGGTATTGTACCGGGACCACCGGAAGGGTCCCGGGGGTCCACCGGGTGAGGCCACCTATCCCGGAGGGCCCCGTGGGCTGAAGTGGGAAGGGAACCAGCCCCTAGTGGGCTGGGTGCCCCCCATGGGCCTCCCCCCATGCGCCTAGGGTTGGGAACCCTAGGGTGGGGGGTTTCCCACTTGCCTTGGGGGGCAAGGCAACCCCTTCCCCCCCTTTGGCCGCCGCCCCCCTTGAGATCCCATCTCCAGGGCCGGCGCCCCCCCAGGGGGCCTATATAAAGGGGGGGAGGGAGGGCAGCAACCTACAGCCTTGGGCGCCTCCCTCCTCCCCTGCTACACCTCTCCGTCTCGCAGAAGCTCGGCGAAGCCCTGCCGAGACCCGCTACATCCACCACCACGCCGTCGTGTTGCTGGATCTCCATCAACCTCTCCTTCCCCCTTGCTGGATCAAGAAGGAGGAGACGTTGCTGCACCGTACGTGTGTTGAACGCGGAGGTGCCGTCCGTTCGGCACTCGGTCATCGGTGATTTGGATCACGGCGAGTACGACTCCGTCATTCACGTTCATTGGAACGCTTCCGCTCGCGATCTACAAGGGTATGTAGATGCACTCCTTTCCCTCGTTGCTAGTATACTCCATAGATGCATCTTGGTGAGCGTAGGAAAATTTTAAAATTATGCTACGATTCCCAACATTTATTTCGAGTTACTAACACTTAGCAACCGAACCGGTATCTAATACCCTGGTGCTACTAGGAGTACTAGTAAAGTACACATTAATATAATGTATATCCAATATACTTCTGTCGACCTTGCCAGCCTTCTCATCTACGAAGTATCTAGGGTAGTTCTGCTTCAGTGACCGTTCCCCTCATTTCAGAAGCACTTAGTCTCGGGTTTGGGTTCAACCTTGGGTTTCTTCACTAGAGCAGCAACTGATTTGTCGTTTCATTAAGTATCCCTTCTTGCCCTTGCCCTTCTAGAAACTAGTGGTTTTACTAACCATCAACAATTGATGCTCCTACTTGATTTCTACTTTCGCGGTGTCAAACATCGCAAGTTGCTCAAGGATCATCATGTCTATCCCTGATATGTTATAGTTCATCACGAAGCTCTAATAGCTTGGTGGCAGTGACTATGGAGAACCATCACTATCTCATCTGGAAGATTAACTCCCACTCGATTCAAGTGATTGTAGTACTCACAATCTGAGCACATGCTCAACGATTGAGCTTTTCTCCCTTAGTTTGTAGGCTTAAGAAACTTGTCAGAGGTCTCATACCTCTTGACGTGGGCACTAGTCTGAAATCCCAATTTCAGTCTTTGGAACATCTCATATGTTCTGCGACGTTTCAAAACCGTCTTTGGTGCCACAATTTTAAACCGTTCAACATTACGCACTGAACTATCACGTACTCATCAAAACATGTATGTCAGATGTTCGCAACATCCACAAACGACGCTCGAGGTTCAGCACACCGAGCGGTGCATTAAGGACATAAGCCTTTTGTGCAGCAGTGAGGACAATCCTCAGTTTACGGACCCAGTCCGCATAATTGCTACTATCAACTTTCAACTAAATTTTCTCTAGGAACATATCTTAGTAGAACTAAAGCGTAAGCTACGACATTATTTGCAAAGACCTTTTGACTATGTTCATGATAATTAAGTTCATTTGATTATTTAATGAACTCCCACTTAGATAGACATCCCTCTAGTCATCTAAGTGATACATGATCCGAACCGACTAGGCCGTGTCCGATCATCACGTGAGACGGACTAGTCATCATCGGTGAACATCTCCATGTTGATCGTATCTACTATACGACTCATGTTCGACCTTTCGGTCTCTTGTGTTCCGAGGCCATGTCTGTACATGCTAGGCTCGTCAAGTCAACCTAAGTGTTTTGCTTGTGTTCCGAGGCCATGTCTGTACATTCTAGGCTCGTCAACACCCGTTGTATGCGAACGTTAGAATCTATCACACCGATCATCACGTGGTGCTTCGAAACAACGAACCTTCGCAACGGTGCACAGTTAGGGGGAACACATCTCTTGAAATTTTAGTGAGGGATCATCTTATTTATGCTACCGTCGTTCTAAGAAAATAAGATGTAAACATGACAAACATCACATGCAAATCATAAAGTGACATGATATGGCCAATATCATCTTGCGCCTTTGATCTCCATCTTTGAGGCGCGGCATGATCACCTTCGTCACCGGCATGACACCATGATCTCCATCATCATGATCTCCATCATCGTGTCTTCATGAAGTTGTCTCGCCAACTATTACTTCTACTACTATGGCTAACGGTTAGCAATAAAGTAAAGTAATTACATGGCGTTTTCATTGACACGCAGGTCATACAATAAATTAAGACAACTCCTATGGCTCCTGCCGGTTGTCATACTCATCGACATGCAAGTCGTGATTCCTATTACAAGAACATGATCAATCTCATACATCACATATATAATTCATCACATCCTTTTGGCCATATCACATCACATAGCATACCCTGCAAAAACAAGTTAGACGTCTTCTAATTGTTGTTGCATGTTTTACGTGGCTGCTATGGGTTCTAGCAAGAACGTTTCTTACCTACGCAAAAGCCACAACGGTGATATGCCAATTGCTATTTACCCTTCATAAGGACCCTTTTCATTGAATCTGATCCAACTAAAGTGGGAGAGACAGACACCCGCTAGCCACCTTATGCATCAAGTGCATGTCAGTCGGTGGAACCTGTCTCACGTAAGAGTACGTGTAAGGTCGGTCCGAGCTGCTTCATCCCACAATGCCGCCGAATCAAGATAAGACTAGTAACGGCAAGCAAATTGAACAAATCATCGCCCACAACTACTTTGTGTTCTACTCGTGCATAGAATCTACGCATAAACCTGGCTCTGATACCACTGTTGGGGAACGTAGCAATAATTCAAATTTTTCTACGCATCACCAAGAACAATCTATGGAGTCTTCTAGCAACGAGAGGGAAATGAGTGCATCTAAATACCCTTGTAGATAGCGAGCGGAAGCGTTCAAGTGAACGGGGTTGATGGAGTCGTACTCGTCGTGATCCAAATCACCGATGACCGAGCGCCGAACGGACGACACCTCCGCGTTCAACACACGTACGGTTGGGAAGACGTCTCCTCCTTCTTGATCCAGCAAGGGGGAAGGAGAGTTTGATGGAGATCCAGCAGCACGACGGCGTGGTGGTGGAAGTAGCGGGATTCCAATAGGGCTTCACCAAGCGCTGCGGGAGAAGGGAGATGTGTCACGGGAGGGAAAGGGAGGTGCCAGGGCTTGGGGTGCTGCTCCCATGCGCCTCCCCACTATATATAGGGGTGGAGGGGGCTGGTTTCTTGCCCTCCAAGTCCATTGGGGCGTTGGCAAAGGTGGGGGAAAGAAATCCCATCATTTCCCTTCCCCACCGATTGTTATCCCCCCTTTTTAGGGATCTTGATCTTATCCCTTCGGGATATGATCTTATTCCTTCTAAGGTGGGATCTTGGTGCGCCTTGACCAGGGGTGTGGGGCCTTGCCCCCACTACCCACGTTCATGTGGGTCCCCCATGCAGGTGGGCCCCACTTCGGAACCTTCTAGAACCTTCCCGGTACAATACTGAAAAATCCCGAACATTTTCCGGTGGCCAAAATAGGACTTCCCATATATAAATCTTTACCTCCAGACCATTCCGGAACTCCTCGTGACATCCGGGATCTCATCCGGGACTCCGAACGACTTTCGGATTTCCGCATACTAATATCTCTACAACCCTAGCGTCACCGAACCTTAAGTGTGTAGACCCTACGGGTTCGGGAGACATGCAGACATGACCGAGACGACTCTCCGGTCAATAACCAACAACGGGATCTGGATACCCATGTTGGCTCCCACATGTTCCACGATGATCTCATCGGATGAACCACGATGTCGAGGATTCAATCAATCCCGTATACAATTCCCTTTGTCAATCGGTACGTTACTTGCCCGAGATTCGATCGTCGGTATCCCAATACCTTGTTCAATCTCGTTACCGGCAAGTCACTTTACTCGTACCATAATGCATGATCCCGTGACCAAACACTTGGTCACATTGAGCTCATTATGATGATGCATTACCGAGTGGGCCTAGAGATACCTCTCCGTCATACGGAGTGACAAATCCCAGTCTCGATTCGTGCCAACCCAATAGACACTTTCGGAGATACCTGTAGTGCACCTTTATAGCCACCCAGTTATGTTGTGACGTTTGGTACACCCAAAGCATTCCTACGGTATCCGGGAGTTGCACAATCTCATGGTCTAAGGAAATGATACTTGACATTAGAAAAGCTCTAGCAAACGAACTACACGATCTTGTGCTATGCTTAGGATTGGGTCTTGTCCATCACATCATTCTCCTAATGATGTGATCCCGTTATCAATGACATCCAGTGTCCATGGTCAGGAAACCATAACCATCTATTGATGAACGAGCTAGTCAACTAGAGGCTTACTAGGGACATGTTGTGGTCTATGTATTCACACATGTATTACGGTTTCCAGTTAATACAATTATAGCATGAACAACAGACAATTATCATGAACAAGGAAATACAATAATAACCATTTTATTATTGCCTCTAGGGCATATTTCCAACAGTTTGGATGCACCGGCGAAGTTTGCACCAACTCTTAAGGTGAGAAAGGGCAATGCACGGTACCGTAGAGGCTAGAAAATTGTGGAAGGTTGAGAGTGCGTATAATCCATATACTCACATTAGTCATAAAGAACTCATATACTTATTGCAAAAGTTTATTAGCCCTCGAAGCAAAGTACTACTACGCATGCCCCTAGAGGGATAGATTGTTAGGAAAAGACCATCGCTCGTCCCCCACCGCCACTCATAAGGAAAGCAATAAAAGAACACCTTATGCGTCAAATTTGTCACACAACTTTTACCATACGTGCATGCTACGGGACTTGCAAACTTCAACACAAGTATTTCTCAAATTCACAACTACTCAACTAGCATGACTTTAATATCACTATCTCCATATCTCAAAACAATCATCAAGTATCAAACTTCTCCTAGTATTCAATGCACTCAATATGGAAGTTTTTATTATGCTCATCTTGGATCCCTATCATATTAGGATTAAGGAATTTTCTCGATTATGGAGGTGAAAAGGAGTTCGTCGTAAAGGGTTACGTCGATGCGAACTTTGACACTAATCCGGATGACTCTGAGTAGTAAACCGGATTCGTATAGTAGAGCAATTATTCGAAATGGCTCCAAGTAGCAGGTGGTAGCATCCACAAGATGACATAGATATTCGTAAAGCACACACGGATCTGAAAGGTTCAGACCCGTTGACTAATAACCTCTCTCACAAGCATAACATGATCAAACCAGAACTCATTGAGTGTTAATCACATAGTGATGTGAACTAGATTGTTGACTCTAGTAAACTCTTTGATGTTGGTCACATGGTGATGTGACCTGTGAGTGTTAATCACATGGTGATGTGAACTAGATTATTAACTCTAGTGCAAGTGGGAGACTGTTGGAAATATGCCCTAGAGGCAATAATAAATTGGTTCTTATTATATTTCCTTGTTCATGATAATCGTTTATTATCCATGCTAGAATTGTATTGATAGGAAACTCAGATACATGTGTGGATACATAGACAACACCATGTCCCTAGTAAGCCTCTAGTTGACTAGCTCGTTGATCAATAGATGGTTACAGTTTCCTAACCATGGACATTGGATGTCGTTGATAACGGGATCACATCATTAGGAGAATCATGTGATGGACAAGACCCAATCCTAAGCCTAGCACAAGATCGTGTAGTTCGTTTGCTAAGAGCTTTTCTAATGTCAAGTATCATCTCCTTAGACCATGAGATTGTGCAACTCCCGGATACCGTAGGAATGCTTTGGGTGTACCAAACGTCACAACGTAACTGGGTGGCTATAAAGTTGCACTACAGGTATCTCCGAAAGTGTCTGTTGGGTTGGCACGAATCGAGACTGGGATTTGTCACTCCGTGTAAATGGAGAGGTATCTCTGGGCCCACTCGGTAGGACATCATCATAATGTGCACAATGTGACCAAGGAGTTGATCACGGGATGATGTGTTACGGAACGAGTAAAGAGACTTGCCGGTAACGAGATTGAACAAGGTATCGGGATACCGACGATCGAATCTCGGGCATGTAACATACCGATTGACAAAGGGAATTGTATACGGCATTGATTGAATCCTCGACATCGTGGTTCATCCGATGAGATCATCGAGGAGCATGTGGGAGCCAACATGGGTATCCAGATCCCGCTGTTGGTTATTGATCGGAGAGTCGTCTCGGTCATGTCTGCATGTCTCCCGAACCCGTAGGGTCTACACACTTAAGGTTCGGTGACGCTAGGGTTATAGAGATATTAGTATGCGGTAACCCGAAAGTTGTTTGGAGTCTCGGATGAGATCCCGGACGTCACGAGGAGTTCCGGAATGGTCCGGAGGTAAAGATTTATATATGGGAAGTCTTATTTTGGTCGCCGGAAAAGTTTCGCGCATTATCGGTATTGTACCGGGAGTGCCGAAAGGGCTCCGGGGGTCCACCAAGGGGTCCACATGCCCCGGGGGGCACATGGGCTGTGGGGTGTGCGCCTTGGCCTATATGGGCCAAGGGAACCAGCCCCAAGAGGCCCATGCGCCAAGAGATAAGATAAAGGAGAGTCCTAAAGGGGGAAGGCACCTCCGAGGTACCTTGGGGAGGATGGACTCCTCCCTGGCCGCACCCTTCCTTGGAGGAAGGGCCAAGGCTGCGCCCCCCCCCTCTCCCTTGGCCCTATATATAGTGGGGGGGAGGGAGGGCAGCAACAAACTAAGCCCTGGCGCCTCCCTCTCCCTCCCGTGACACCTCTCCCTCCCGTTAGTGCTTGGCGAAGCCCTGCCGGGATCCCCGCTACTTCCACCACCAAGCCGTCGTGCTGCTGGATCTCCATCAACCTCTCCTCCCCCCTTTCTGGATCAAGAAGGAGGAGACGTCGCTGCTCCGTACGTGTGTTGAACGCGGAGGTGTCGTCCGTTCGGCGCTAGGATCATCGGTGATTTGGATCACGACGAGTACGACTCCATCAACCCCGTTCTCTTGAACGCTTCCGCTCGCGATCTACAAGGGTATGTAGATGCACTCCTTCCCTCTCGTTGCTAGTAAACTCCATAGACTGATCTTGGTGATGCATAGAAAATTTTGAATTTCTGCTACGTTACCCAACAGTGGCATCATGAGCTAGGTCTATGCGTAGATTCTATGCACGAGTAGAAAACAAAGTAGTTGTGGACGATGATTTGTTCAATTTGCTTACCGTTACTAGTCTTATCTTGATTCGGCGGCATTGTGGGATGAAGCGGCCCGGACCGACCTTACACGTACTCTTACGTGAGACAGGTTCCACCGACTGACATGCACTAGTTGCATAAGGTGGCCAGCGGGTGTCTGTCTCTCCCACTTTAGTCGGATCGGATTCGATGAAAAGGGTCCTTATGAAGGGTAAATAGAAATTGGCATATCACGTTGTGGCTTTTGCGTAGGTAAGAAACATTCTTGCTAGAATCCCATAGCAGCCACGTAAAACATGCAACAACAATTAGAGGACGTCTAACTTGTTTTTGCAGGGTATGCTATGTGATGTGATATGGCCAAAAGGATGTGATGAATGATATATGTGATGTATGAGATTGATCATGTTCTTGTAATAGGAATCACGACTTGCATGTCGATGAGTATGACAACCGGCAGGAGCCATAGGAGTTGTCTTAATTTATTGTATGACCTGCGTGTCAATGAAAAACGCCATGTAATTACTTTACTTTATTGCTAACCGCTAGCCATAGTAGTAGAAGTAATAGTTGGCGAGACAACTTCGTGAAGACACAATGATGGAGATCATGGTGTCATGCCGGTGACGAAGGTGATCATGCCGCGCCTCGAAGATGGAGATCAAAAGGCGCAAGATGATATTGGCCATATCACGTCACTTTATGATTTGCATGTGATGTTTATCGTGTTTACATCTTATTTGGTTAGAATGACGGTACAATAAATAAGATGATCCCTCACTAAAATTTCAAGAGACGTGTCCCCCCTAACTGTGCACCATTGCGAAGGTTCGTTGTTTCGAAGCACCACGTGATGATCGGGTGTGATAGATTCTAACGTTCGAATACAACGGGTGTTGACGAGCCTAGCATGTACAGACATGGCCTCGGAACACATGCGAAACACTTAGGTTGACTTGACGAGCCTAGCATGTACAGACATGGCCTCGGAACACAAGAGATCGAAAGGTCGAACATGAGTCATATAGTAGATGCGATCAACATGGAGATGTTCACCGATGAAGACTAGTCCGTCTCACGTGATGATCGGACACGGCCTAGTTTGACTCGGATCATGTATCACTTAGATGACTAGAGGGATGTCTATCTGAGTGGGAGTTCATTAATTAATCAGATGAACTTCATTATCATGAACATAGTCAAAAGGTCTTTGCAAATTATGTCATAGCTTACGCTATAGTTCTACTCTTTAAGATATGTTCCTAGAGAAAATTTAGTTGAAAGTTGATAGTAGCAATTATGCGGACTGGGTCCGTGAACTGAGGATTGTCCTCATTGCTGCACAGAAGGCTTATGTCCTTAATGCAACGCTCGTTGTGCTGAACCTCAGCGTCGTCTGTAGATGTTGCGAAACATCTGACATACACGTTTTGGTGACTACATGATAGTTCAGTGCGTAATGCTAACGGTTTAGAATTGTGGCACTAAAGACGGTTTTGAAACGTCGCAGAACATATGAGATGTTCCGAAGACTGAAATTGGGATTTCAGACTAGTGCCCACGTCAAGAGGTATGAGACCTCTGACAAGTTTCTTAAGCCTGCAAACTAAGGGAGAAGAACTCAATCGTTGAGCATGTGCTCAGATTGTCTGAGTACCACAATCGCTTGAATCGAGTGGGAGTTAATCTTCCTGATGAGATAGTGATGGTTCTCCATAGTCACTGCCACCAAGCTATTAGAGCTTCGTGATGAACTATAACATATCAAGGATAGATAAGATGATCCTTGAGCAACTCGCGATGTTTGACACCGCGAAAGTAGAAATCAAGAAGGAGCATCAATTGTTGATGGTTAGTAAAACCACTAGTTTCTAGAAGGGCAAGGGCAAAAGGGATACTTCATGAAACAGCAAATCATTTGCTGCTCTAGTGGAGAATCCCAAGGTTGAACCCAACCCCGAGACTAAGTGCTTCTGTAATGAGGGGAACTGTCACTGAAGCAGAACTACCCTAGATACTTGGTAGATGAGAAGGCAGGCAAGGTCGACAAAAGTATATTGGATATACATTATATGAATGTGTACTTTACTAGTACTCCTAGCAGCACCAGGGTATTATATACCAGTTCGGTTGCTAAGTGTTAGTAACTCGAAATAAAAGCTGCGAAATAAATGGAGACTAGCTAAAGGTGAGATGATGATGTGTGTTGGAAGTGTTTCCAAGGTTGATGTGATCAAGCATCGCATGCTCCCTCTACCATCGAGATTGGTGTTTGCGTTGAGCATAAACATGATTGGATTATGTTTATCGCAATACGGTTATTCATTTAAGGAGAATAATGGTTACTCTGTTTATTTGAATAATACCTTCAATGGTCTTGCACCTAAAATGGATCTCGATCGCAGTGATACACATGTTCGTGCCAAAAGATATGAAATAGTAATGATAGTACCACATACTTGTGGCACGGCCATTTGAGTCATATTGGTATAGAACGCATGAAGAAGCTCCATGTAGATGGATCTTTGGACTCACTCGTTTTTGAAAAGATTGAGACATGCGAACCATGTCTATTGGTATATATGCATGAAGAAACTCCATGCAGATGGATCGTTTGGACTCACTTGATTTTGAATCACTTGAGACATGCAAATCATACCACATGGTCAAGATGACTGAAAGGCCTCATTTTCAGTAAGATGGAACAAGAGAGCAACTTGTTGGAAGTAATACATTTTGATGTATGCAGTCCAATGAGTGCTGAGGCATGCAATGGATATCGTTATGTTCTTACTTCACAGATGATTTGAGTAGATGCTGAGTGTATTTACTTGATGAAACACAAGTCTGAATTATTGAAAGGTTCAAGTAATTTCAGAGTGAAGTTGAAGATCGTCGTGACAAGAGGATAAAATGTCTATGATATGATCATAGAGATATCTGAGTTACGAGTTTGGCACACAATTAAGACATTGTGGAAAGTGTTTCACAATTAATACCGCCTGGAACACCACAATGTGATGGTGTGTCCGAACATCATACCTGCACCCTATTGGGTATGGTGCATGCCATGATGTCTATTACCACTATCGTTTATGGGTTAGGCATTAGAGACAACCGCATTCACTTTAAATAGGGCACCACGCAATTCCGTTGAGACGACACCGTTTAGAGAAACCTAAGTTGTCGTTTCTTAAAAGTTTGGGGCTGCGATGCTTATGTGAAAAAGTTTCAGGCTAATAAGCTCGAACCCAAAGCGGATAAATGCATCTTCATAGAATACCCAAAACAGTTGGGTATACCTCCTATTTCATATCTGGAAGCAAAAGTAATTGCTTCTAGAAACGAGTCCTTTCTCGAGGAAAACTTTCTCTCGAAAGAATTGAGTGGGAGGATGGTGGAGACTTGATAAGGTTATTGAACCGTCACTTCAACTGGTGTGTAGCAGGGCACATGAAGTTGTTCCTGTGGCACCTACACCAATTGAAGTGGAAGCTTATGATAGTGATCATGAAACTTCGGATCAAGTCACTACCAAACCTCGTAGGTCGACAAGGATATGTACTACTCCTGAGTGGTACGGTAATCCTGTCTTAGATATCATGTTGTTAGACAATACTGAACCTACGAGCTATGGAGAAGCGATGGTGGGCCCATATTCCGACAAATGGTTAGAAGCTATGAAATCCGAGATAGGATCCATGTATCAGAACAAAGCATGGACTTTGGTGAACTTGCCCGATGATCGGCAAGCCATTGAGATAAATGGATCTTTAAGAAGAAGACGGACATGGACGGTAATGTTACCGTCTATGAAGCTCGACTTGTGGCAAAGAGAATTTTCACAAGTTCAAGGAGTTGACTACGATGAGATTTTCTCATCCGTAGCGATGCTTAAGTCCGTCAGAATCATGTTAGCATTAGCTGCATTTATGAAATCTGGCAGATGGATGTCAAAAACAAGTTTCCTTACCAGTTTTCGTAAGGAAAGGTTGTATGTGATACAATCAGAAAGGTTTTGTCGATCCTAAGGATGCTAAAAGGTATGCTAGCTCCAGTGATCCTTCCATGGACTAGAGCAAGCATCTCGGAGTCAGAATATACGCTTTGATGGAGTGATCAAAGTTTTTGGGTTTATACAAAGTTTTTTAGAAACTTGTATTTACAATAAAGTTAGTGGGAGTGCTACAACATTTCTGATAAGTATATGTGAATGACATATTGTTGATCTAAAATGATGTAAAATTTCTGGAAAGCATAAAGGGTTGTTTGAAAGGAGTTTTTCAAAGGAAGACCTGGATAAAGCTGCTTACATATTGGGCATCAAGATCTATAGAGATAGATCAAGACACCTGATGATACTTTCAAAGAACGCACACCTTGACATGATTTTGAAAGAGTTCAAAATAGATCAGCAAAGAAGGAGTTCTTGGCTGTGTTACAAGGTGTGAGTATTGAGTAAGACTCAAGACCTGACCACAGCAGAAGAGAGAGAAAGGACGAAGGTCGTCCCCTAGGCTTTAGACGTAGGCTCTACAGTATGCTATGCTGTGTACCGCACATGAAGTGTGCCTTGCCATGAGTTGGTCAAGGGGTACAATAGTGATCCGGGAATGGATCACATGACAGCGGTCGAACTTATCCTTAGTATCTAGTGGACTAAGGAATTTTCTCGATTATGGAGGTGAAAAGGAGTTCGTCGTAAAGGGTTACGTCGATGCGAACTTTGACACTAATACGGATGACTCTGAGTAGTAAACCGGATTCGTATAGTAGAGCAATTATTTGAAATGGCTCCAAGTAGCACGTGGTAGCATCCACAAGATGACATAGATATTCGTAAAGCACACACGGATCTGAAAGGTTCAGACCCGTTGACTAATAACCTCTCTCACAAGCATAACATGATCAAACCAGAACTCATTGAGTGTTAATCACATAGTGATGTGAACTAGATTGTTGACTCTAGTAAACTCTTTGATGTTGGTCACATGGTGATGTGACCTGTGAGTGTTAATCACATGGTGATGTGAACTAGATTATTGACTCTAGTGTAAGTGGGAGACTGTTGGAAATATGCCCTAGAGGCAATAATAAATTGGTTATTATTATATTTCCTTGTTCATGATAATCGTTTATTATCCATGCTAGAATTGTATTGATAGGAAACTCAGATACATGTGTGGATACATAGACAACACCATGTCCCTAGTAAGCCTCTAGTTGACTAGCTCGTTGATCAATAGATGGTTACGGTTTCCTGACCATGGACATTGGATGTCGTTGATAACGGGATCACATCATTAGGAGAATGATGTGATGGACAAGACCCAATCCTAAGCCTAGCACAAGATCGTGTAGTTTCGTTTGCTAGAGCTTTTCCAATGTCAAGTATCTTTTCCTTAGACCATGAGATCGTGCAACTCCCGGATACCGTAGGAGTGCTTTGGGTGTGCCAAACGTCACAACGTAACTGGGTGACTATAAAGGTGCACTACGGGTATCTCCGAAAGTGTCTGTTGGGTTGGCACGAATCGAGACTGGGATTTGTCACTCCGTGTAAACGTAGAGGTATCTCTGGGCCCACTCGATAGGACATCATCATAATGTGCACAATGTGACCAAGGAGTTGATCACGGGATGATGTGTTACGGAACGAGTAAAGAGACTTGCCGGTAACGAGATTGAACAAGGTATCGGGATACCGACGATCGAATCTCGGGCATGTAACATACCGATTGACAAAGGGAATTGTATACGGGATTGATTGAATCCTCGACATCGTGGTTCATCCGATGAGATCATCGAGGAGCATGTGGGAGCCAACATGGGTATCCAGATCCCGCTGTTGGTTATTGATCGGAGAGTCGTCTCGGTCATGTCTGCATGTCTCCCGAACCCGTAGGGTCTACACACTTCAGGTTCGGTGACGCTAGGGTTATAGAGATATTAGTATGTGGTAACCCGAAAGTTGTTCGGAGTCCCGGATGAGATCCCGGACGTCACGAGGAGTTCCGGAATGGTCCGGAGGTAAAGATTTATATATGGGAAGTCTTATTTTGGTCGCCGGAAAAGTTTCGCGCATTATCGGTATTGTACCGAGAGTGCCGAAAGGGGTCCGGGGGTCCACCAAGGGGCCCACATGCCCCGTGGGGGCCACATGGGCTGTGGGGTGTGCGCCTTGGCCTATATGGGCCAAGGGAACCAGCCCCAAGAGGCCCATGCGCCAAGAGATAAGATAAAGGAGAGTCCTAAAGGGGGAAGGCACCTCCGAGGTGCCTTGGGGAGGATGGACTCCTCCCTGGCCGCACCCTTCCTTGGAGGAAGGGCCATGGCTGCGCCCCCCTCTCCCTTGGCCCTATATATAGTGGGGGGGAGGGAGGGCAGCAACAATCTAAGCCCTGGCGCCTCCCTCTCCCTCCCGTGACACCTCTCCCTCCCGTTAGTGCTTGGCGAAGCCCTGCCGGGATCCCCGCTACTTCCACCACCACGCCATCGTGCTGCTCGATCTCCATCAACCTCTCCTCCCCCCTTGCTGGATCAAGAAGGAGGAGACGTTGCTGCTCCGTACGTGTGTTGAACGCGGAGGTGCCGTCCGTTCGGCGCTAGGATCATCGGTGATTTGGATCACGACGAGTACGACTCCATCAACCCCGTTCTCTTGAACGCTTCCGCTCGCGATCTACAAGGGTATGTAGATGCACTCCTTCCCTCTCGTTGCTAGTAAACTCCATAGATTGATCTTGGTGATGCGTAGAAAATTTTGAATTTCCGCTACGTTACCCAACACATCCAACCGTTTGTTGCAAAGTGTAATCAAGGTATTCATGCGATTAAGGTTTCCTCCAACATTTTTAAGAGGTTCAAGTGACTTTTGCAATTCACCTAGTTTTTCTAAGATTTGGGTTCCCTCTTGAGTAAGAGTTGGCCCCTTTTGTGGGGGAAGTATTCCTACTATCCCCTCTATAATTTCATAAGCAAAACTAGGATCAGTTTCAATAAAATTCCCTTTGGCGGCAAAATCAAGGAGTAAAAATTGCGAAGTAAAACCTTGAAATCTCCCTCTATAGTACAACCACGATAGGATTATATCATCCTATACCAAGCATCTTTTAGATTTTCTCCTTGTTTTTGTTTGAAGTGAAGAACTTCGAACTCGGGAGACAAAGGAGTAGATAAAGGACTAGCCATAACGACGAAGCAAGCGAAAAAGAGGCGAACGGAAAAGAGGGCAAACAAAACGGCAAGGGTGAAGTGGGGGAGAGGAAAACGAGAGGCAAATGGCAAATAATATAATGCGAGGGATAAGAGTTTGTGATGGGTACTTGGTATGTCTTGACTTGTGCGTAGACTCCCCGGCAACGGCGCCAGAAATCCTTCTTGCTACCTCTTGAGCACTGCGTTGGTTTTCCCTTGAAGAGGAAAGGGTGATGCAGTAAAGTAGCGTAAGTATTTCCCTCAGTTTTTGAGAACCAAGGTATCAATCCAGTAGGAGACCACGTTCAAGTCCCACGTACCTACACAAACAAATAAGAACCTTGCAACCAACGAGATAAAGGGGTTGTCAATCCCTTCACGTCCACTTGCAAAAGTGAGATCTGATAGAGATGATAAGATAATATTTTTGGTATTTTTATGATAAAGACTAAAAGTAAAGAAAGCAAAATAAACAATAATAGAAATAACGGTAGATCAATATAATAGAGAATAGACCCAGGGGCCATAGGTTTCACTAGTGGCTTCTCTCAAGAGCATAAGTATTACGGTGGGTGAACAAATTACTGTCGAGCAATTGATAGAATTGAGCATAGTTATGAGAATATCTAGGTATGATCATGTATATAGGCATCACGTCCGTGACAAGTGGACCGACTCCTGCCTGTATCTACTACAATTACTCCACACATCGACCGCTATCCAGCATGCATCTAGAGTATTAAGTTCATAAGAACAGAGTAACGCTTTAAGCAAGATGACATGATATAGAGGGATAAACTCAAGCAATATGATATAAACCCCATCTTTTTATCCTCGATGGCAACAATACAATACATGTCGTTTCCCCTTCTGTCACTGGGATCGAGCACCGCAAGATTGAACCCAAAGCTAAGCACTTCTCCCATTGCAAGAAAGATCAATCTAGTAGGCCAAACCAAACTGATAATTCAAAGAGACTTGCAAAGATAACAAATCATAGATAAAAGAATTCAGAGGAGATTCAAATATTGTTCATAGATAATCTTGATTATAAACCCAGAATTCGTCGGATCTCGACAAACACACCGTAAAAGAAGATTACATCGAATAGATCTCCAAGAGAATCGAGGAGAACTTTGTATTGAGATCCAAAGAGAGAGAAGAAGCCATCTAGCGAATAACTATGGACCCGAAGGTCTGAGGTAAACTACTCACACATCATCGGAGAGGCTATGGTGTTGATGTAGAAGCCCTGTGTGATCAATGCCCCCTCCGGCGGAGCTCCGAAAAAGGCCCCAAGATGGGATCTCACGGGTACAGAGAGTTGCGGCGGTGGAAATAGGGTTTCGGCTCCTGTTCTGATGTTTCCAAGGTATATGAGTATATATAGGCGAAAGAGGTCGGTCAGGAGAGCGACGAGGGGCCCACGAGGGTGGGGGGCGCGCCCAGGGGGCAGGCGCGCCTCCCTGCCTCGTGGCCTCCTCGTTGATTGCTTGACGTCCACTCCAAGTCCTCTGGATCACATTGTTCCGGAAATCACGTTCCCGAAGGTTTCATACCGTTTGGACTCCGTTTGATATTCCTTTCCTTCGAAACACTGAAATAGGCAAAAAAACAGCAATTTGGGCTGGGCCTCCGGTTAATAGGTTAGTCCCAAAAATAATATAAAAGTGTATAATAAAGCCCATTGAACATCCAAAAAGATAATATAATAGCATGGAACAATCAAAAATTATAGATACGTTGGAGACGTATCAGTGCTTAGCTTTGGGTTCAATCTTGCGGTGTCCTTTCCCAGTGACAGTAGGGGCAGCAAGGCACGTACTGTATTGTTGCCATCGAGGATAAAAGGATGGGGTTTATATCATATTGCTTGAGTTTATCCCTCTACATCATGTCATCATGCTTAATGCGTTACTCTGTTCTTATGAACTTAATACTCTAGATGCATGCTGGATAGCGGCCGATGTGTGGAGTAATAGTAGTAGATGCAGAATCGTTTCGGTCTACTTGACACGGACGTGATGCCTATGTTCATGATCATGACTAGATATTCTCATAACTATGCGCTTTTCTATCAATTGCTCGGCAGTAATTTGTTCACCCACCGTAATATATGCTATCATGAGAGAAGCCACTAGTGAAACCTATGGCCCCCGGGTCTATTTTACATCATATTAGTTTTCCGTCAACTTGCCAATTTCTGTCACCGTTTATTTTGCAATCTTTACTTTCCAATCTATACAACAAAATACCAAAAAGATTTATCTTATTATCTTTATCACATCTCACTTTTGCAAGTGGCCGTGAAGGGATTGACAACCCCTTTATCGCGTTGGTTGCAAGGTTCTTAATTGTTTGTGCATGTACTAGGTGACTTGTGTGTTATCTTCTACTGGATTGATACCTTGGTTCTCAAAAACTGAGGGAAATACTTACGCTACTTTGCTGTATCACTCTTTACTCTTCAAGGTAAAATCAACGCATGCTCAAGAGGTAGCATGTGTCTCCTATCATGTTTTGAGCTAAAAAAATTGACTGACCACGGTTTTAGGTCAGTCGATTTCTTATTGGGCTAAATCTCATTTTGTATTTCCTGCTGGCTGTTTATGGGTTGACATGCTTCTTCTCTTTCTTCTGTTTGTATGCCTTTTTTGCTTTTCTTATTCTTAGTCGGTTTTTATGGGTATTTTTTGGGATGTTGGTTGAGTGTAAAATATATACACACGCAAGTACTATATGACATGTATATAAATTATATCAGAGTGTAAAAATTACACAATTACATGTTTATTTCTTACATATTAAAAAGCGCAAAGTCGTGTGCAAGTTTTTCTTTTTATTGTTTCTTCTTAAAGGATAATACCAATACCACTAATTTATTATACCTTAAAAAGTTCATTAGTTTGATTATGTTTTTAGTTATTATTTCAATTTCTTTCTTTTTAAGGTTGATACCACGACATTACTTCATTACTTATTAGGATTTTTTCCTGAATTTTCACTATTACATGTTTATTTCTTACATATTGTATAAAAAGCGCAAATTCTATATAAATTTTGTCACTGATTGTTTTAGATTTTTTAATTTCTTTTGTAATACCAATGCCCCTGATTAATTCTTTCTTAGAAGACTTCATTATTTTGTTTTAGTTTATTTTTCTTCTTTCTTCTGAAAGTTTAATTTCAAAGCCACTAATTCATTCTTTCTTAGAAAAAACTTTATTCTTTTGATTTTGTTTTAGTTTATATATCTTTTGATTTGTTTTTCTTTAATGGTGCCAATGCCACTAATTCATTATTTTTAGGAAACTTCATTCTTGTCAGACTTTCACCATTATATGTTTTTTCTTGCATATTGTAAAAAGGCGCAATTTCTATGTAAATTGTGTGCAAAATTTGTCAATGTTTGTTTATATTTTTTTAAAGGTAATATGGATGCCACTAATTCATCCTTCCTTAGAAAATGTCATTATTTTGATTATTTTAAAATTTAAATTTAATTTTACTTTTTCTCTAAGGATAATTTCAATGCCACTAATTAATTTCTTCTTGGAATTTTTTTGCAAAATATATATTATTATATGCTTATACTTTTTTAAACACAGTACAGACGCAAGCGCTCATACATACGTGCATACACTCACCCCTATGAACACACACACACCCTACCACTATGAACACCTTCGAGAGACTGGGCCGGCATATTATCTTGAGATTTACGAAGTCACTACAGGTGCCTCGTCGTCGACGGGAACACGTCTCCTCCCACTGAAAACATATCGCCGAAAATTCTGAAATAAATTCAGGAATAATGCGAGCACCAGGACTTATCCTGATGGGTTGAGAATACCACTGTCCCTCTAACCATCCAACCGCTTATACTTGCATATTATAAAAAACGTAATTTCGATGTAAATTGTCATGCGTGCTTCTCGGGCGACGGAGAGAGACAAAGGCCGATATTGAGAGAGAATGGGTCGATGGAGGGATCATGATTCTGGGTTGTTACTATTGGACTCGTACCACGTCGACTGATCAAAATGGACGAGTTGGGCCGTGTGATGGAAATTGACTGACTACAAATTTCGGTCAGTCGATCATAATTGAACGTCAGATATCTAAAACGATTTGTAGTCACCTTAGAGCAACTCTAGTAGACCCGTATATGTCGTGAACCCGTAAAATTTCGGCGAATATACGGGCTCATCCCAATTTTCTGGCCATAAAGCATGTAACTCGCCCGGCCCGCAACCACCCCCCCCCCCAGCAGTATATGTACGCGTTCGCGGGGCAGATACGGGTCGAAACCCTATCCCCCCGCCGCCGCGTCTCACCGCAATTCCCCAC
>NC_057811.1:340871511-340872140 GCF_018294505.1 Triticum aestivum | reverse complement strand
GCAATTCCCCACTCCCCCCCCTCACATTTTCTCGCCGCCGGTGAGCCCCCTTCCGCCTCCAGCCGCCATGTGGGGCCGCATGTGGAGCTCCGGCCGCAGCGCCGGTGGCAGCTCAGGCAGGGGCGGCGACCCCGAGCGCGAGCGGCGTGTTCGCTCGGATGGCACGAGGAAGTGGACGAACAAGGGCCTCGAGCCGCCGCCGAGGCTCCTCCTTCGCGAGACGGAGGAGTACGACCATCGGCACGGGTGTACGCCCTCCTCGGCCGCGGGCTCGTCCTCCGCCGCGAGCTCTTCCTCTTCCGACGCGGGGCTTCTCCCCGTGAAGAGGGAGTGGTCGGAGGAGCCGGAGGAGATCAAGCTCGTCGCCGTCAAAGCAGGAGCTGGAGGAGATCGAGCGCCGAGGGGTCGTCGGACCCGAAGATTTCATGTCCGATTTCGACGCGGTCGCAGTCGCCATTGCTGAACGGAGTTTGCGCGAGGACGCGGAGTGCCAGCGCCACGACGAGGAGCTTGAAGATCTCATCCTCAAGCAGGCGGTCGCAGCCAACCTTGCCGCGAAGGACAAGGACGACGAGTGGCGGCGCATCCGCGAGGAGCAGAGGGAGAAGTTCATCGATCTCGTCAGCTCC